>NC_091143.1:36096495-36408495 GCF_041381155.1 Argopecten irradians
GTGCACAGTAGGTACACGAATGCTGATATTTACAGATTTTACTTAATGATAACAACTAATAGTTGCTCTAACTAGGATGAAAGCATTCATACGTAAATACAAATGTACTGACATACGGTGAATGTCAGTCACACATACATGAATGCAGTAGCACTAACGTACGTCATCAAGAGACAATAGTCTGTGAATGACAATAGTCATCATAATAAGTTAATATCGATTTTTTACGAATATGATATAATTATTATTCACTAACAAAACAAAAAAGGCTGGATGACATATGAGCGTAAATATGTGGCTATATCTGCTTTTATTTAACGAACATCAGTTACGTAACTGATCGAACTGCAGAAGGTCAGACACGTGTGTTCTGGAAGAGCAGTAAATATATTTTCGTGAATTTCGCGCTAAAGACCTTGCCCTCAAACATTGGTGTTGTTATAAAAGTTATGGAATATACTAAATGGTATATATAATGCTATGAAACAAAATCCTTAATCAGTAATTAGTATTTAGTTAAAAATGTTCTTATCGACAAAACAAATTTAACGTTGTTGAGTTATTTGTATTATTTATGCCGAACAAAACAGAACAGAGGGAACATGTGTATGTGAACGTATCCGGGTGGCGGTCGGTGTAAACACCCGAGTTGAAACACTGGCTATACTCCTACACTCGTGTGACACTCGTAACTCCGAGAGTGGATGAGAACGAATCCACCTGACGCGTACTGTATGTAGTGTTGTTTCAACTAGCTAAATATGAACGTATACGATTTTGCGCTAATCGTATTTTCTCCAAATTATTGCTAAAAACAATTGTTGGGAATAAGTGAATTAATCATTAAAGGGACAATTCAGTGAGGCTAATTCTGTTACATAAGCATGAAGCAAAATATGGCATAAATGTATTGTTTAGTTCTATATTCCTTCTGAAACATATAACAAGAAATATTGACAAATTTCACGACATTGTTCAGTACTTTGATTGTACGGTTGAAATTCGATTCAGTAGGTACGACATGTAAGCTGTACCCATACCCGAACCGAAGTAACGCACGTTAAACAAATACAATACATAACCCTTGAGGATTTGATAAAATTATTTTTAGACAAGAACATGCATCTAATAAGGTAAGCGCAATACTCTACTGTAAGAGCGATTTGAGTAGTTCTACACAAAAATTTCTTTAATACACAGTCAAGGGCCAGAGTTCGGCGTACAAAACAACCAACCACTACATTTTGTATGTGTAATGGCGGACAGTAAGCGAGTTTGAACATTTTACCATAGTGGATTTTTCTGGCATATCACAGTAAAACTAATCTTGTTTCTATTAGAACTGGTTTGTTTCCGAATTCTGTGCAAGTTTTAATGTACACTTCGAATGAATGGTCCCTTTTAGCTAGAACTCATTCTGTGCTAACAGATGTACGCAGAACACATAAAAGGAAAACCAAAGATTAGTCACAAGCCATTCCTTTATAAAAGAATAAGACAAACATTGAAGATGATGTGTAAGAAAATTCACAATTTTTTAATAAATCTGTTTTTAATAAAAGAATTGTGACATTAAAACTTTTGATGATTTGTATTATTTTATTTTTGCGAATCTTTAACGGTGACTTCCGTTTTCATTGAAAAAGTTTTTGGTGGGTTGACAAGATGGTTGTAATCTGAATTGTAAATTGTGTTGTTTTAGTATTGAGTATGATTCTCGTTGACGGCTACGACTTAGAGGTATTATAACGCTGACTCCCCCGCAACTGAAACTGTGGAATAGTAAGACACAATTAAAATGAGACAGTCGTCTCAAATAGATGTACATAACGTCATTGTTGAGTTTAATTCTCGTTAAACGACATTTTGAACATAAAAACATGTTCTACAGCATGTGCATGTCGAATTTCAAGGACAAAATTACAAGTAATCGAAGACGAGAGACGAATATAATTCATTATCTGTGTGTAGAATTAAACATTTACACAATTATACCCATTTTGAAACCAAAGATTATATCCTGTAGTTTCAAAATAGAGGTATGATTCATAATCAACTCGAGATACATATGTATATATATAGAAATATTCCACGCCACAGAGTATGGAGAAGTCATAAAGGTGAACATATAAAACTATCAAATATTGACGAAATCAAAACGAAAAAAAACAACTTAAAGCTCATTTGTATTTTCATATGGAAACACTTGGTGGAAAAACACAAGCTGATGTGATAAGGTAGGACAATTAAAAATTGATGTAGAAAATATAATGACACCATTAGTTGAATGTAAAATGAAAAAGTATTTAGAGTTTTGTTCCGGAATCATGAGCGTCCAAGGATTTATCGAAAACGCATTCTATACAAACCAAGGATGGTAAAAAATGTGTACAAGATATTATGATCCATATAGCGTTTTTGTGATTTTAAACATGCTAAAGATGACTAATCAATAATTTTGGAAACAAATTTAAAATTGATATAAAAAAACGCAGAGAACGATCTATAAACTGTTATATTGTTAATACTTCAACCTCAAATGTTTCCTATATTAGAGGAAGCTGGGAAGTGATAATATTAAGAATTTTTTTTTTCAAATTTTGGTTATAATCATGGGGATGTTTATAATTCGTCAATGCAAGGAAACAATCCATTAAAATTAAAAGTTCAGATTTGAAAATGTCAAATATGTTGTAATATTTCCCATTTGATTAGAGAATGCGTTCAAGACGTTATCGAAAGTAACATCTAAACATTTTAAATACATATTGCATACGAACTACAAATGTCAATTGGTTTTTGAAACGATCGAAAACTATACAGCAAGCACGTGGGACTTGTTTTCAATGATTTCAAACCACTTCAAACAAACATTTAAATGTTCTTAAATCAAAAACCATTTAGCAACATTTTATGGTATATATTCATAGTATTTAATGCCGTTAAGTTTATGATTTGTCTCCCAAAACACTTCAAAATGAGAATAAAGCCATAGGAATGCTGAGAGCATTGCAATTACGGAAATAACTTCCTCAAACGCCATGTAATCGATAATCCCCCAATCAAGGTTGAGAATATTTTAGTTACGACTTAACAGATCAAAATCCGTTAAACAATCTTGATCCCTTCTTATTTACAGTCAATGCTTCATGTGACGGATTTTAAAATAACTAAACCTATTTAATTGTCAACTAATTAGCCAACCACTGATGCAATCATGATTATATTCAATCTACCACCACCACCATCACCAATATTGTCAAAATAATCACCATCGCCACCACTACAACCATCAACATCACCATCACCATCGCCATGAACATCACCATCACCATTCCACATCACCATCCACATCACCATCACATCACCATCCATCACATCACCATCACCATCACATCACCATCACCATCACATCACATCACCATCACCATCACCATCCATACCATCACCATCACCATCACATCATCATCCACATACCATCACCATCACATCACCATCCACATTACCATCACATCACCATCCACACATCACATCCCATCACCATCATCATCACCATCACCATCACCATCCACATCACCATCCACATCACCATTCATCCCATCACATCACCATCACCATCAACATCACCATCACACATCACCATCCACATACCATACATCACCATCACATCACCATCAACATCACCATCACCATCACATCAATCACCATCCACATCACCATCCATCACATCACCATCCATCATCACCATCACATCACCATCCACATCACCACACATCACCATCACATCACCATCACATCACATCACCATCACATCACCATCAACATCACATCATCACCATCACATCATCCATCCATCACATCACCATCACACCATCACCATCACATCACATCACATCACCATCAACATCACCATCCACATCACCATCACCATCACATCACCATCACATCACCATCACCATCACATCACCATCACCATCCACACCATCACCATCACATCACCATCACATCACATCCACATCACCATCACATCACCATCACATCACCATCCCATCCACATACCATACATCACCATCAACATCACCATCACATCACATCACCATCACATCACATCACACCACATCACATCACCATCCACATACCATCCACATCACCATCCACATCACCATCACATCACCATCACCATCCACATCACCATCACCATCCACATACCATCAACATCACCTCATCATCACATCACCATCCACATCACCATCACCATCAACATCACCATCAACATCACCATCCACATCACCATCCACATCACCATCACACATCAACATCACCATCAACATCACCATCAACATCACCATCCAACATCACCATCCACATCACCATCACCATCCACATCACCATCCACATCACCATCAACATCACACCATCACATCACATCACCATCACATCCACATCACCATCACATCACATCACATCACATCACCATCACATCACCATCACCATCACATACCATCACATCACCATCACATCACCATCACCATCCACATCACACATCACCATCACCATCCACATCACCATCCATCACCATCACATCACCATCCATCACATCACATCCATCACATACATCACATCACCATCACATACATCAACATCACCATCAACATCACCATCAACATCACCATCAACATCACCATCACCATCACCATCCACATCACCATCATCCACATCACCATCAACATCACCATCCACATCACCATCAACATCACCATCAACATCACCATCAACATCACCATTCACATCACCATCAACATCACCACCATTATTACAATTATCATCAGCCACCATCACCACCATCACCATCACCAGCACCAACACTATTGTCACAATTATCACTACCATTATCACAATTATTATATTTACAAGAACCCTTATCATCACCAACATCATTGTCACAATTATCACTACAATCAACATCACCAACATGACCATCACCACCATCATCATTATAATAATCAACATCACCACCAATATGACAATTATCATCATCACAATAGCCATTATTATCACCAGAAACATTGTCAAGATTATCACGACAACCAACATCACCATCACCATCGCTATAATCATCAACATCACCACCATTATCTCAATTATCATCATCACAATAACCATTATCACAACCAACATCACCATCATCACCATTATCACAATAATTATCAACACCATTACAGCAACTTTTATCTCAATTACCACTACCAAAAACAACATCACCATTTACACCGAAAACAGTTAAACCGACAACTAGAAATGTAGCATCACGATCACAATCAATGCAACCTTCAATATTACTTGATAACTAGTACATATTACTTGATAACTAGTACGACCACCACTGTTACCATGTTAACCACTACTTCCACCAACACCACAGCCATCAAACCTACACCGACGACAGCCATCACTATAAAATTTTGATACACAATTACCATTGATCCAATGTTCAACATAACCATTCGATCATCATCATCAATACCACTATTATTGTAAGTGCTGTATATCTCGTACTTTTTGTGGGGAAGTCATTTTCGTCGCGACAATTTGATTCGCGATGTAATACGTCGGCGATTAATGCTATATACATATTGTATTCTGATAGCTAAATCGCGGAAATTGTATTCGCTTAAATCCAAACTCGTGATTTGGTTACTCGATTAAAATAGCCAGTTATATGGTGACTCATCAGCATATAAACCATCACCGCCACAATGCATTACGTCTTGCGTTAAAACCACACACAACACTGCCACCACTCTCAATAAAGGTAAATGACCACCAACACCATTCTGCCATCACCTGCAAAACTAAATACCCAATGTGTCGCTATAACTTACATTACCATCACTTCTACACAAAAACCGGCCACCTGATTGTTAAGTTGCTAACAATAAGATTTTCTTTTTCTTATACTAGATTATCTCTCTATAGTTTGAGATTTCCAGAATCAGACTTATCTCAGAGACAAAAAATAGCTTTCCTATTTCAGCAATAATTTAGATATTCAAGAGACATACCAACCAACATCTCGACTTTAAATCAAGACAATCGCAACTATAATCCTATTAACATTTAGGCCTAGTACTCTAGTAATGAAACCATTGTCGATGATGAATTGAAGAACTTCTACTTTATCCATTCTAGGCAACCAACTCTATACACTGGACTGTACCTAAAATGATGTGTTCATATTATTGATGAGTAATTGCTAGTCTTCTGAAATGTTCAATCTTAACCTTAACCATGGATTTTTTCACGAGTGCTTAATTTCGCGATTTGTATGCACAAAAATAAAATCGGTTAAAGACGTATCAATGTAAAGTAAAAGAATTGTAAAAATAAAAATGTTTGGTTAAAGGTTGCTGCAGTTTCTTTATAATCTTTGGTAAAGTGACAAATTGACTTCATGTTTTACCGGAGATTACACGTACGTTTTAACTCAGTGGTAACTAGTTAGTGTTGTGGAATTATGAAAAAAGTGTTTAAACATTGCCAGCATGATTACAGTATGCTGAAAGTGTTGTCGACGCGTGTGTGTTACATTTCAAGACCAACAGACCCATTGACTAATATCATAACCGAAAATACTCAAACTATAAATGTCTAGAACAAAAATGGACAGGCTTTTTCAAACACCGTTACTGTTCACAGAGAGATTTGTTTCGCGATTTCCCGATTCATTTTAACATGTAATGTGTAAAACATATGTAGCCTTCTAGCTAGATCACGAATTTTGAATTTGTTCAAACTGAAGTTTCTCGTTAAAATTTAAAAAAGAATCAAAAAAATTGCCGGCTATGTATTGTTATGCCCAGATTTAAGTGGATTATTATAAAGATGACGTGATGTCAACGTTATTTTACGTGAGTCTGTTCGCTGTTTGTACGGAAAAGGCAACAGAATGCTACATCTCGACCCAAGGATCATGAAACAGTTTTAGACTTAAGTTTTTGCTTAGCCAATGAATAATGATGTAACTTTTTATGACGTCATCTGTGATTGGCTGAGTCTAAACTTGAGACTGTGTAAGTCTTTTGACTATTTCATGATCTAGGGGTCTGATATGACACGTTATCATAGCATGAACCTATATTTAATCAAAGTAAATGTACTTTTAGTACGTAGAATGTAAAGAATTATCAGACTATCACCACATCAAATATTTGTAATAGACAACGTAAGTTAAACCGAATGCATAATGAGGACATGTTGATTCGAATGGTAAACAAATATACATATTTATCAAAATTGTCTCACATAAAGATTTACCGTTACCCAGGGTCCTGTTTAATTTAACAACACGCTTCGTAAATTCCATTTAAAGTAGTAATTAAATGTCTAAAGCCTTTCTTAGATACACGATACCGTCCTTACATGACCATAGCTGTTAATAGGACGTTAATTAATCACACAAACAAACAAAAGATACACAACACGCCAGAAATCAGAAACCAGATGAAGTTCTAGTGTATTGGTAAACCGGCCTAGGTCAGTTGCAAGTAGTCATGTTCGGTGCAAATTGAAGATCACATTTCCTATACTCCAAACGTAGTACTTGCGTAAATCTTACACAGTTTAGCTAGAAAAAACACGGCCAAGGTCCAAAGTATTGCCAAATTGTATGATAGAGTTCATGTTCCATTGCATAACTTATCATATACTTACTTTAAATATCGTTCTTTAGCGAGAATGACATTTTAAATAAATTAATCCAAACTCTCATCGCATAGATGTCGTAGTGTATCATTATTGTAATTTAATAAAAATATTGTTTAAACTAAATGAATAATATCACAAAGTTTCACATGTTCTGTATAACATGAAATTTTCGTGGTAACTTTGAATTGATATCGTGGTAAGGAAGTTTCGTGGTTAGCTGACGGTACAGTGTCTCCAATATTGTATTAAATAATGAAAAAAACGTTAAGTTTATCGTGGTTCACTATTAACCATGAAAATATGGAACATGTTTACACAAAGAAAAAATCACATGTAACACAGTGCTTCAAATACTTCAAATTCAAAATTGTCGAAATAAAACACATTGAATTAAATTCATTAACAATCAAAAGTTAAGAATGAAAAATCATCAAAATGTTGTTAATGATTAATTTAAACAATTCACAAAAATTCATTAGAGATTTTGGTAAACGTTTTATATTTGTTCTGAAAAAAATAAAAATAATGAAAGAAAGAAAGAAAGAAAGAGAAAGAAAGAAAGAAAGAAAGAAAGAAAGAAAGAAAGAAAGAAAGAAAGAAAGAAAGAAAGAAAGAAAGAAGAAGGCAATATTTTAAAAAAATCTTACTATGTTTTTTGAGTTGTTTCCGCCATACATGTGTATCCGTGTTGTAACTGTCGCCAAGCCTATACATGTGTATCCTACACTGCCGTTGATAATGTCACCACTGCTGTCATATATCCAATGTAAAGGGCTTTTCCTCGTTATGACTTAATTACAAGTTAATATCCCGACCAGCAGCATCCCGCTATTGCTTGAATATCGTTAACAGTCATGTTCGTTCCTTGTCAGGGTGTTATCACAGTCAGCGGGTAGCGGGCTTATATAGACCTTTCTCTGCGTTGGCGAATGCAGTCCAATGCCAGACGGAACAGTAATAGTATAACGATGGTCATTGGTCTTAACAATTGTAATATGATTCCATGTGTTTATCTCAATGATTATATCTTCTCATAATTACTCAGCATCTAGTTCAATAACACCCCTGTTTGGACAATGTTGATTAGGTGATATTCTTTGAGAGAAAACAATTTGATGGTGGAGCGAGTATTTATATAGTTGTTACGGCCCACGGTGCGCTCAGCTACAGGTAGCTACATGCAATCCTGTCCGTAATTTATAGTCTATGGAACTAGTTTCATAGCTATCATACGTATAGGATGTCGTTGATATATTTGAAGGGATTCCTCTTGCGTATAGATTTTTATATCAGATCATTTAATACTGACCAGGGTGGATCGATTCTATGATGAAGCTGATTTTAATTCTTGTTGAACTATAACTTTGCGTTTTATGTTTATCGCATTGGATATGTCTAATACACAGTTACCGTACAGTACAACAGGTTATTTGTCCGGTGACGACATTTTCGCGATTTAGCGGAACATCAATGTCAATGCCACAAATAATTGATTAATGTAATAAAAGTAATAATATATTAATTTATATACTTTTTGAGCTACTTCGGGAAACTTGTAATCGTTGAATTTTAATATCGCATTTTAAAATGAAATTGTTGACATCATTTTTGTGTCATTTGTCTTCAACACAAACTTTTTAGAAAGGGCATAATTTGAATTCTCTCTCTGCTGTATGTTAAATTAATGAATCACTTCATCAAAGTTTCATTGTTTCGATTCACAATTTTATCACATCTGGTAAAGTTACTTGCCAGTTCTCGAATGACAAAACAACTTATTTTGCATGTCTAAAGTTCTTCGTTATTTCAACATATTTGCGAATACACAAATTAGCGATAGCCCACTCTTGCAAACATTGGTGCATCCATATAAATATATGCTTTATACAATTCTTCGCTAAACATCGGAATTTGCGTTCGAGGTCGCTCGAGAAGTTTGTTTCCCGTGAAGATATAGAATTTACAGCTTGACATGTTGTAAGTACGAGTATATGAGTAAAGTACTGCATTTCATTTGTCTGTCTATGCGTATGAAATCTTTATGAAATAAAATTAAATTTAGAGAAGAATTTATGTCATTTCCGCTCATTTTTATTTGATTTCCAAACAAATCCGTGATTCATATTCATTTTACCTATTTGTCATTGACGTTTTCCTGCTTTAAAATTAGTCTTTTGCAAAATTGTGAATGATTTCAGATTTTTTTTAATGATTTTCAAAATACCATTTAATTCCATAATGTAACATTATTTTTCCCGAAATGAAATAATATCAATGAAGGAAAGTGGTCATATGGAGAAGAGCTTTTACGTGGTTTGACCTTTTTTGAACTAGCTTTAAATGATGCACGTATTGATTAAGTAGAAGACATAATGAAACAGTAGAACATGGAAAATCTAGCAATCTAGAAATTACACGTATGTCCCAAAAGTTGTTTTTTCAAGCATTTGTTCTCTTTTGCTTTGGAATGTTGCTGGATTTATTTGGAGTTTCAGCTTCAATATTTTTTTTTTATTTATTAATACATTTGATCTTGACTGACGAATCCTTTCATCTACATGGTACATATTTAGTTTCAATGTACTTTTAATAACTTGTGTGTCTTTTTTCATAATTCTATGGTCTGCAATCACGCTAGAATATAGTAATTAACTACTACACTAAATATTTTGCTGATTTTAAATGTTGAAAAATGAACAAATGCAACCGATTTGTTTTGTTGGTTACCATTAACATTGAACCGTCATCATCAACAGCGACTTCCTGCCCTGATTAAATAAAACAGCTGAGCTAGCATTTCCTCTATTTTAGTACCGACTTCAATCAAGGTATATTACACACAGGTGATTTGTTACTCCCATAGGAGTTATAACCTCGATACCTGGTTAATGTATCCCTGAGGAGTTGTAGGTGGAAAAGGAAGAAGTCAAAACTGGAGCAGCGAGTATTTATTTATATACATCAAATATCATTACTTGGTGTATCCGGGTGAGCTCGGACATGCGACATAGTCACTCAAGCGTTACTTTGATCTAGCTGATTCATGCAACATTTCAAGCACAAGTATTGACAACTACCAGCCATGAACCACACGCATCATGAAAGTCTCAAGATTTAGATCTGACCTCTCTCAATGCAGTCTGAAGATTTAGGACTGGAACCAATGTTTCAGATCGTGTCCAAAGCGGTAAGTTCTAACTCTTGAGACAATATCCGAGAAAGGCAGTAAGTTTGACTGCCAGAGACATTTATCAGGATGGGATATTTCCCCGGCCAATGGCTTTCTCTGCAACCACACCTGCATGGTCTCTGTGTTATGGTACATTAACAAAGATAGAATTGACACATTGCGTAACAATTATATAGACGTCAGGTTGACCACTCTGGTCACTGCCCTAAGCCTTTGGGTTTACCTACTTTGTCCATGACTTAAAACAGCTATTGACCCTGTCTTGACATTGTCCACTTTTGGTCTATAAACTAGTTTTTATTATTATAATCGAAAACACAAAATAATACTTATAATGAAAACATGAAATTGAATTTTGTTGACTTCATCGATAATACTTTAATTCCATAAAGAATTGATGGTGGATTGGACATTTAAGCCCCAGTTTGTCGAAAAAATCTGGCCTCCAATTAAAACCCCTGTGGATCGCAAACGAATATGGAAATCCCTCCAGGGTATCTTTGATTAGTAATCTGCAATAATTATTCAATTGTCAAAGAACAAGATACATACCCATCCCTGATAATATAAACAAACATTGATATGATTAAATACGTGCTGGTTGTATTAACAATTCGTGATGCACAAGAGTTAAAACGATGAACCGTTCACTACAGTTCAAACATTGACATCGACCTAATTATGATTTTATCAATGAAATGGTAACTGCCGTACGTCATTGCTTACCTGTGATGTTTTTTTATCGTGTCATTAGTAGTGTCGAACAGACATGACGTGTTATGGTGGGAAAAAGTTTAATACATGTGATATTTTACGTCCATGTCAGAAAAAAAAGATATCAAAAAGGCCGATTTTTCACATGAAGGAAAACAATTAACATGCAATTTGTACCAGTTTTTTACATGTTGCAGGAGCTAAAGAACAGTTATTGGAATGTTTCGAATTTCCAAAACATTACCAAAGCATCGGAAAGGTTGGTTTATTCGGATGTAAAATTATGGGAGAAAACCCCTGATATTGAAAAAAAACTAAAACATAAGCAAACAATAAATGAAATGCAGCTCACTTAGTTTAAAAATGAAACGATAATGTTTTCAGCTGAGCGTCAATCACGGAAAATATTTGATATAAATATAAATAACTATAATCCTTGTAGTTTGGCATTGCATATATAAGGATAAGCTGCATCTGGTAGATACAAAACAGTAGTCAGTTAAAAGAAATATAAAAACATTTTGAGAAATATAAAAATATTTGAAAGTTGCCGAATAGTTTTTAAGATATTTGTTTAATACGGGGGTTTCGAGATCCCAAAACGACGTGGGTAAAGTACAATTTACCGTCGATTAGTCCCACCTTCCGGTGATTATGACGTCACGAAACTCACGTCAAATGACGACGTCATAATCACCGGAAGGTGGGACTAATCGACGGTAAATTGTACTTTAACCACGTCGTTTTGGGATCTCGAAACCCCCGTATTGAAAGCTTCTTGATCGTGAAAAATATCAAAACCTTAGTTTTTGTCATTTCATTTCATTAGTAATGTTTGTTTGTTATTATCTTCATTATCTTAATGATAATATTTGTTATTGATATTTCAGTTTACTTTTCATTAATCAATTAATTATTTTGTATTTAATATATATGTCATTGAAATAAGCCGTTCCTTAAACAGATTTTTAACTTTTATTTTTTCAGTTTCATTGGTTTTCCTGACTGATTTTCGTTTCGTATTCTTTTGTTGAAATGGCTACGTCACTGAAAGGAATGGCTCTTCTGTGACGTTATGGTAAGAAAATGAATTCCACACAAAGCAATTCAGTTAGGATCTCTTAAGATGTATAAACGAATTTGAATCGACAATAACATTGCATTAAGAGAATGTTCACAGCTATTGCAACGTTCTGTAGACATTTCCCCAACAATAAAGACACTGACTAGACATATAGCTTATGACTCATAGCATTTATTTTAAGAAAGCTTTCCAAACCAAACATTTTGCTATCAAGGAGGAAAAGGTGAGAAGTTTTCGATTAAAGGCATATTCCGGTATCAATGGAAATAGTTAACACTTGTGGAGAAACAGTTGGAATTATACCTGTTGCAGTGACTGATAACCCCAGTGTCTGTCTGTGTATATACTGTTCTACCAGTGACTGAACCCATGGTCGTAAGAGACCAAATTACACGTGAAAAAAGACAAGTTAGCAGAGAACAATCCTTTATAAACATGATTAACCGTCCCCAAGGAACCCCAAACACACGTATATCGAATCCTCCCACGCTTTCAGTTAGGTTGCCTGGGACAGCGTACAAAGACAAGCATATTAGGTATGTAGAATGTTAGTCTACAGCGTACAAAGACAAGCCTATATTAGGTATGTAGAATGTTGGTCTTACAGGTGTTTGAACCCCAGAATTATGAAGAATATTGGCGTGTAGACTCGATATGTGTATACTAGTGTTGAAAATGGCGAAAGTACTAGAATTACAGCTAAACGAAAATTTTCAAATTAAGATGAAATAATTTCTAGAAATTACAAAATGTTGTGTTCAAGCTCATATTAAAAATCCCATAGAAACTGCACACAGCCCAATTTTCCTGAAACTTTGTATATCTAAATTATCATGAGTTGTCCCTTTTAAATATAATACTACTTTTTCTTTTTGTGATTTTAAAAAGGCCAAAAGGGCCTGAATTCTTCGTATTTGTATTTTCATTAAAAACAAACATTCCAAAATAGGTAAGCCTTAAAGTTTGTTAGATATTCTGCATTTCTTATGCATAAATCATTTGAGTAGATCGTATACTTTATATTTATGTGATTTCTTTTAGATTTTGAACGGAAAAATTCGTTTGAAATAATAATTTTTACGAAAAAATAACACTTTTGGTAAAAACAAACAGTGCTCTTTGTCATCTCATTTCACCCTGTAACGGATTTTGTCGTTCACAATTTTACCCCAATAAAAAATACTCTCATGACATTTTTTTGTAAATTAGTTTCGAAAATAAATCCGGGAAAACAGTTTTTGAGTGAGTTGAAATAGAGAGTGCAGGTAGCAAAGGACCACTTCTTTGTTAGTATGTCTAGCTATACATTTCCAGTTTATGATTCCAGATTACAGATTTAAGTGAAAATCAGTGTATAGTAATAATTTTCGACGCTTAATATCATGGTAACACCTTTGAAACTATTGGTTGCCAAGGTAACAAAATACATTTAAAATTGAAAATTTCAAATCGGAATTAGGTAAAATTAGGATTAGCATAAAAAGTATGCTAAATAACATGGCATCACTTTCAAAAAGATTGGTTGCCATGGAAACAAAATGGAGGCCTCTGATTGGTTGATAATAAGATATTGTCAGATGATTTAAATGAAAATTGGTATATAGGGGTTAGGAAGTATGCTGAAAAACATCGTTTTGATATTATTAGATACATGTAAACGTTATAATTGATACATTTGGCTTATGGAGTATGCCGAATGAGATAGTAACAGTTTTAAATAAATTGGTGTCATTTTACTGATTGGTCAAAATTAAGATTGTAGCCTTTTTGGTGCTGGTATTATTTTTAGATTAAATTTTATTTGAAAATCAAATGTAGCTGTTTCCCTCTTTAATCATTTTTAATTTAATTGAAAATAGTTTTTGTCTATATTAGAGTGATGGATAACCATTGTATGGTTAGAAGACATCATTTATGCCTTTTCAAAAATACAAAATTGATAAAAAGCACAAAGGACGTAGCTATGTACCTAGACTTTTAACACTTCAAAATCTGAAGAAAAAAATCGAAGCGTGAGCGGATTTTGTAATGCCACCTTTTATAAGATTGTTAAATTCATTCTTTACCTGCTTGCATTTTGGTGAAGATGTAATAGCAAATTATGAAGCAAATGAGAAAATAAAAAAATTTAAATAAGCTTGTGATTAAGCTAATCATCCTTTGAACAATTGGGCCATGCAGAAACTTAACTCATAATCAAAGCTCAAAATAAATATAACAATTATTATCATATTACTTAATTTTAAATTTTAGATATTTAGGTTGTTTTCTTCCATAAAATGTTTTCCTGGAAAAAAAAACCCAGCGCTAATGATGCTCCTGTTTGCTGTGTTGGACGTGTGTTGTACGTAATATTTCATTCTCGCTTTCCTGAGCTCCATATTTTGTGATAAAACATAGCGAGTGTTTATTCATTTTTATAACGACACCAATATATTAAAAAAGCAATAAATATCTTTTGCTCAGTTGATAAACAAGAAACAATTTACGTTTCTGTACCGAAAGTGACAGTTCACCGACGCAGATCAATACTCGACTTCAATTATCTCGAAATCTCGGGAGTAATTACAAAACAACTGTTGTCCATGACATTGTCAACGCCAGGAGGCGCCTTAAACAGCATGCGATGTGTGGAACGCTATCACGTGCTTTAGTACGTCACCTGAATTTCCGGCTTTTAAAGATGAGTATACATATATATGCCTGATATGTGTGAGTAAAATGATAATCATTAAAAAGAAACTATACTAGAATCGATTATAGTGTTTATCCATTCACTCTTCAAATGCTGTCTATTTAACAATTAAAGGATTGTTAGTTTGCTTTTATTAGAGATATAAATGCAATCTGGGTGGCAGATAAATCAAAAAGCGCCCGTTCAATCAACATAGATGGGTAGATATTAACCTCCTACGTTTATTTACAAGTTTTCATGGTAGATACGGTAACAATGTTATACAATTTCAAATAATTCTCGTATAATTTTTAGCATGTGCCTGAGGGCGCCACCTGCATAATCAGATATGTGTAGGTGAAACATAACGCATTGCATGAAATATTTGTTGTGTATATATGTTCGTGGTTGCTAATGAACCACGAATATAAAACAACTTTTTATTTTCCAACATTGAAAACAATGCGACATTAGCCAACAACAAGTATTTATATCCACGAAATCACTTGAAAGTTTCAAACCACGAAAAGAACCACTCGCCAATATTTATGTATATTATTATTCTCACTAAAAATCCTTCACGTAATTAGCGTAGATTTCACTCTCGTGCAAATTTTCTCGTGTATTATAAAGTAAGGCCTCTTGTATTAAAATATTGAAGCACATTGTCAAAGTGACCATATATTTATGCTATTCCGCCATAATATGCAGTGTAGATACGTTTCTCATGGAACGAAATTGTGTTTGCTAAACTTTTTCTTACCGAGAATTTAAAGAAGGAAACAGAACAAAACCCGTGATGAAAGATGGTCAGATCTTCTATGATAAGACATGAGAATAAAGGTGTATATGTTAATTAGATTGATAACAGCCATAGCGAATATCTTTTGTCCTTCTAACAGTTTGATATTTTGAAAAGATCTATCACTTCCGGATTCCTTGGGAGATGCAGACAAGTTTCAAATTATAAAATAGAAAACAAGGCAAGAAATAGATTTAAGAAATGGAATGTGTCGTCTAAAAGACAGATAATTCAACCAAAGAACATTTGAAGATCAGACGTCATCGAACTGTTCAGAAAGAGAAGCTTAAACATAGCTCCGAGCAGATGTTTGGCGGAACAGGAAGGTTAAACTGCGAGGGAGTTTCGACAATCACAGGTTGATTTTAATAAAATTAATGGTCTTGTACGGAACGCACCTGGCCTTGCTTTATTTCATTATCAGTTGTTCAAATGAGGAAGCTATGGTAAACTTATATGTGCTATAACAGGGCGAAAATTTTGACAAGCTGTTTTTTTCGGTTATCTTCTGAAAACTCGTGAGGTATGATGAATTAAACTGTGAAAATCATTCAAATGGACGAGCAAAACATTTGTGATGCCTTATAAACATGAGAAACAACACAGAATTTATGCACAGTATATTTCTTTGTTCTTAGCCTTGTGTACGTTAACAATTACTAATTAACCCGGTAATAATGTGAAATGAAATTGTAGACCACAACTTGGCTTCATGGTCTAACCACAGGTACTTATTTCACTGGATTGTATTTGTAAATAAAATGATTTTTGGCAGTACTACCAAAAATCATTTTCAGTTCCTATTTGTGCTTGTAAAATCAGAACCTATGAATTGTAAGTATTCTAATTCTCAAAATGTTAGTATTTTTTGTTTTGAATGAAATATTATAAAGCATTTATACGCGGTTATGAAATATATTTAATAAATATAAAGCATTTATACGCGGGTATGAAAAAATCACGGCATATCTATAACTTATTTATAAACATACAGTTAATGACGTGTAATGAGGTCAATGTGAGTGGCAGGTTGACGCTTGAATACTATTAATAGTAACATGTTGATAAACCAGCTATTTTAATTGATATTTTGAGCTCGTAAACGCAAGACATGTCGACATGATGGTCAGTTAAATGTAAACTCAGAATTGATTAATTAATCAATGAAATATGTTAACAATATACATGTTTGTTTTGCGACTATTAATGAAGTAAATAGAAGCATTTTAGAATCAGAGGATCCGGAAGAATTATCTGCAATCGGAAAACTACTCGGGCGTTTTCGGCAAGAATCCAAGTGACCCGCATAGTTTTCTGAATGAAGTTATCAGGAACATCAATTTTTTTCAAAAATCATTTCTTATTTCATCCATTTTCACTTTATTTATTTTCCTTTGTTTTTTCTTTCTTTTTTTATCTGCAATTGTATTACAAACTAGTTTTCAAAGCTTAAAAGTCCGAAATTCTAAGTAATGATAATTGAGTGGATTTATTTACTTACTTTGAATGTGATCAATGACCGTTTCCTGAAATGACAAATTCTAATTTCTCCATCAGCATTCAACATTGTCGTTTTCGTGAAGGAAATATAATGTAAACTTTGGCCTAAACACATTTTCTTTGCAAAGTAAAATATCTTTTCAAAGTAAAAAAATTACTGAGTGAATTTGCAGTAGGGTTCGGTCCTATTCATTGTACAAATTTTGCTGAATATTTTTTCATTTGCAGGATGAGAAGATAATCAGTAAGAATAGGACCAAAATGCGAGCGCAATTTCACTCCGCAATTTTACTTAATTTGCTTTGAAAAAATAATGTTTTACTAGCTTAAGTTCGCATACGATAATTTTTTGCGTAGGGGGCTCAGAAGTTGCGAAAATATAAACACAGGCAACTAAAGAACCATACAAATTGTGACATGAATTCCACATGAGAAAGGTATCAGTCATAAAAAAACACGAAATTAAAGCGCGCAAAATTGTTGGTTCCTGAAAGTACTGAATCTTACTTTGCAACATTTCCTAATTTTAAGCAGAAAATTTTGAGTTGGAAACCACCATCAAATTTAAAGGTTAATTCTTGCATCTAAACATTTTCCGGAAATGCTTCCATACGTAACGAAGACTTCAGATAACGGTGTTTATGTAGTTTTACTGTATCCCATCTAAGGCCGGGACCCAAAAACCTCCCCATATAAATATAGGTGTGTATACGTACATATAAGTATGTAGCTTACCTTGAAGTATGTCTTAAATAAGCATTAGTGGAGGCGGCATGGGGCGTGATGGCATTCTACTCTACCTGGCGCCTGAAGGTTCGCAACTGTGATACGTGATTTATTGTATGAATTTCGCATCATAAACATCCTCCCACGCAGTGATGTAGAATAGAGTCAAGTCGGGTAAAGTTCCAGGTACTTTGTTATCCCCTACGGCGATCTAAATATATTTTTTTGTTTTATAACATCCTGAAAAATAGATGAATTTAAATAGACATTTATTTCTATTTTTATATGCTTTAGTCTAATAAGTTATAGAAGATATATTTGAAATTTTCATGGTTAAGAGTGTTATCCTGTCCGCCCACCAGATAGAGTCTAAGGCGACAGCACTTGACCTTGACTAGAAAGTATAAAGTGTATTAATCTTATCATTTCTTTTTATTTTTAGTTCTATAAATTGTAATTGTCTTAAAAGAATTCTGTCTTAATTCGTAACAGCTGATAAAGGAAAGTGCATGGGCACCAACAACGGAAGCAACAACAGCTGCAGCTCCAATTAACACCAATAAAAACTAACAACATCAACAACAACAATAACAATAATAATAACAAACACATCAATATTACACAAAAACAACAATAACATCATCAACAATAAAAAACAACAACAACATCAACAACAACAATCAAAATAAATAACAACAACAACAATAATAATATAAAAATAACAAAAACAACATAAACAACAAACAAAAATAAACATCATGAACAACAACAACAATAATAGCAACAACAACAATGAAAACATCAACAATAAACAAAACATCAACAAGAACAACAACAACAAAAACAACAATAATAATAATAATAATAAAACAACAACAACAACAAAACAATAATAACAATAAATAACAACAACAACAATAATAATAATAACAACAACAACAACAACAATAATCAAACAACAAGAACAACAACAATAACAACAAACAACAACAATAATACATCTAAAAAAAAAAACTAATAAAAATAACAACAACAACAAAATAAACAAAAAAAAAACATCAAAAAATAAAACAACAACAAAAACAACAAAACTCGCTCCTAACAGTAAAAAATAACAATTCAATACGTGTTAATTAAAAAAAATACGCTCAAAAATGCAAAAAAGGTTTCGCTAAAAACAAGTAACAATTCAAACGTGTTAAACTGGTGGAGGAGGATAAAATTATATATATATACAAATATATAACGTTAATACGTGTAATGTTGATTGGGATTTCCGGCTTTCATATTTACCTAACCACCTACCATGATGATATATAACAATTTCTCAATAGAATAACAATGGTATCCATGACATCGCAGATAATATAAATGTCCATAATTTCAATACAACCTGAAGTTACACGCAATGAACAAAAGATCTATTATTAGTTGGACTATAATAGACAATTAATGAATAAGAAAAATATTGGATAGGATAGTCAACTTACAACAAAAGACTTTTCAAATCATTATTACACAAACATGCGATAAATTTTGCATCTGATAAATATCAAACATCATCTTAAAATAAGCAAAATCAACGGATCCAAAATCAAAACAAAATCAAAGCAAAATTTAGACTGCAAAAAAAATAAGCATGCTCCACCACTGACAAATGGATTTTTTTCAATAAAAAAAAATCATGAGCTGACGAATCTGTATTCTTCTTCAGTTACAAAAGTTACTTACTTCACAGCATTATCATCAGTGAAAAGTTTGAGCTTCTAATTTTACTTCAAGATAAACATATTTAGAATAATTAAATGCTTCCCGAAAAAAATCTGTGGCTCTGTTGGCGATGGAGCATCTTTTTAAAGTATCTTTCTGATGGTTCTATCGAAGAGTAAAGTTGGGTATGGTATCGGTTATAATGCAATTTTACTTCAAGATAAACATATTTAGAATAATTAAATGCTTATCTAAAAAATCGTGGCATTATGACCAATATGGAAAAAAAATACTGACTGTATATGTATCAAAGGCAAAATAAATCATTTTATATTATTTTTTGTGTTAATTAGGCATATATATCTACACGATTAAACACCAATTATTGTTTAAATGATGAGTATGGTTTATGCACAGTCGGCGGTGGAGCATCTTTAAAGATGCCCCACCGCCGACAGAGCATAAATGCCATTCATCATTTGAACAACAATTGGTGTTTAATCGTGTATATATATGTCTAATTAACACAAAAAATAAAATAAAAAAGGTTATTTTGCCTTTGGTGCATGCGCAATTAGTACTTCATTCCATATAGGATATAGTGACACGGAATTTTTTCAGGGTGCAATTAATTATTTTTCATATTTTTAACTTGAAGTAAAATAAGAAGCTGAAACTTCTTTATGTTGGTAATGGTGTAAAGTAAGTAACTTTTGTTACTAATAAGATACTGATACTAAATCGTCTGCTTCTGTTTTTGATAGTGAAAAAAATACCATTTGTCAGCGGTGGAGCATCTTTAAAGTATTCAATTAAAGATAAAAGTATCTTTCTGGTGGTATCGAAGAGTAAATTTGGGTAGGGTATCGGTAATCAAGCAAATCTCTTTCAACTAGTTTCAAATTTCATGTAGATTGCCTTAGTTTACTATACTAAATATGGTACGTGTTTGTGTACCATTACAATGTTCTTCAATTAAAAATCTTAGTTTAATCCAAAAAACATTTTTAACCATAATAAGGAGTAAAGTATTGCTCTTTGGTGATAATATCATGATAACATCGAGGAAATTTTAAAAGTATTTTGAACAAATGTTTTATAATGCGTATGGCGGCTGGCGGTACATGAAGGTGACAGACTTGGGGAAATTATATAGATCAGAAATCCGTAAATCTGGATTCAGTTGACGACATGCTAGGTTGGCAGAATTCTCGGATGTCGATAATTCGAGGTAGCAATACACTGTGAGAATAACAACAAATTCAGATTCAGTTGACGACCGGCGAAAATGGCAGTATTGTTGGTTGTCGGTATATTGGGGAGCACTATACTGCGAGAATAGACTCAGAGACTCCAGGAGACATAGCGTCTTCTCCTTTATTGACGATACTAACCATTCATAATGAAGTTTTATTCTGCATTATTTATTGGGTACTTAAAATATTTGTATGGAAAGGCTACATTCCCTACTTTATTAAAATATTTGTATGGAAAGGCTACATTCCCTACTTTATTGACGGCGTCGGACATACAAATATAAAAATCTAGGAATCCATGATATTTCGCTTTCTATTGAGACTGTCCCCTGTCATTAGGGCTGAAAAAGCCTATTTGAGAGCAGGTGAAAGCTACATGCAAGTAGATTTTTTGTTGAGTGAACCTTTTAAAACTTATATAAAGTCAAATTACTTCATGACCAGCCTAAAACCTCCCCAATAATTCACTATTGCAAGAATGTACAGCATCGATGTTTTCTTTTTGTGTGTATTCCATAGTACGCTGTTGGAGAATGATGAAAGGATTCACAACTGTTTCAAGCTTGAGATACTTGAGAAAACATGTCGTCTACATATATTCACGAAAATCCCCTACGTAGGCCTCGAACTTTTAAAACAGCTTGACAACCTGTCCGTTATTTGTTTTAATTAAGCATATTGCATGATTGTTTTAATGAAACAAGAGAGATGTGAACAAATAAATTGGTATTTTAGAATTATAAATCATTACCTAATTATATCTATTCATTTCTTTATGTCTACCAAAGTATTTGGAATAGTAGTATTTCTAATTTCATGTTCAATTTATTCATTTTGTTGGTAGTAAGTTTATTCACTTTTAATTTTATCTACATTATTGTATACGTGGTATGCAATTTATGAATAAAAATCCAATAACGACTGATAAAATATTTTTGTAAAGGTTTGGATGCAAACTTCTAAAGGTTAAATGATGGAAAAATGATAAAGGTAATTTCATACTCTGTTCTCAATCACTTTGATATTTCCATAAAGTGCGTATGTGACATTTACGCAAATGTCATCTGTCAAAATCAGGCACCAATCGCATTTTAAGGAAAGATTTAAGTCAAGAACTGTAGTTAAAGAATATTCTTGTACCGTATAAACATTTGAAACGGTTTTACGGTTCCGAAATGAAACATTTGCTGGGATTTCCAGACAATGTTACTAATCAACATGTTTTTACTTTTTTTAATTTTTACTTTTATTTTTTCATGTTATTAGTTTACACAGAGAAAATGTTCGTGTTACAAAAACTGTGTACTATCAAATCAACTTAATTTCATGTGTAATAAGTGAAAAATATTACCGCAAAAATGTTTCAAATACAGGTAAAGCAGAACCAAAGTTCGTAAAATAAAGTCGTCGTGAACTTCAGCTGGTTCATGGGAAGCGTCACTTGGCAAACCTCGGCCGATTCCGGTACCCTACATCTAACAGTTAGATGTAAGGGTACATGAATCCGCCGAGGTTTGCCGAAAGTAGGAAGCGTATTTTTCCACCTCGCATATATATTCTGCCATCTTTATTTTGGGTCAAGTAAAGGTAACGAGATTTGTTAAGATAAAAGTCCTTTGACCTTACAGAACTAATAATGATACCTGTCCATTGTGCTCAATATCAGCATGATCAACTCTTTAGGTCTACAGTAGATATAACATTAGGCGAAAGGAAGATTTCTGGCTAGATGAACATTTAATAATGGCGACGCTCCTCCCACGCTTATTTCCACGACCGATCGTTGATAAGATAAATGGTTGAAATATTGTCCAATTGGTGAGAACTACAAGTAAAAGAGTCATCCGATATTCTTTGTTGCAGCCCAGACTGTGACTGAAGAGGACGCACATTTTCCATTCTATTTCTGAAAAAAAAACTAGGAACAACTTCCTTGTACATATCAGAGATTATAAGAATCTTTCACATGTGGATATGAAGGATAGGGATATTCTACCTGAGGGTCACAAAATGTAGTAAAACACGAGGCTTGCCGAGGATTTTGCAGCATTTTATGATCCCGAGGGTAGAATATCCCTATCCTTCATATCCACTTATAAAAGAGTATTTTTCTTTCATATCTCGACGTTTTATTGCAATTTTACAATTATAATATCCCGCCATTTTGAAATAAATTCGAAGAAATCCACGGCTAGAGGTCAATTTTTTTATACATGAAAAATAACGTGATATTTTCAACAAAAATGCCGTTGTTTCCATCTTTTATAGTAAAACTAGACAAGTTTTATGAAAATGTTAAATTTTACCGAGAAAATAGAAATTTTGTTGACGCTGTGACGTCACGAGGCTATATTGCATGGGTAGCCATGCAATACAGCCTCAGGCGGCATGAGTTTCTTTGCCCTAGACCAGCCAGTATTACACCCATAGGTATGAAAGAAAACCATTGCCTATTCTACAGTGCTGCCCCACTGGAACTATACTACCAAAGGGATGTTTAAACTTACTTTTTTTATCAATTTATCTCGGTTATTGCTTGCTTAGGATAAAGCTGGGGCTATTAAAAATTATGTCCTGCTTCTGAATTGATCGCTAGTTTTAATTAACTCTTTCTTCTCCTGACTACATTCTTCTACTTCTCACTGTTAAAGTGAACGCATGCTGTCAGAGAAACTTTTTGACAAAAGTACAAAAAATGTACCATCGGGGGGATAAACCTATGGTGGCATATTTCTGCCATCGATTTGCCAACTTACGACTTAATGATGTCGACATAAGTAAGGCATTAATTCGACATCATATCGGAAGATGTCGACATAAACAGAAGAATATGTCGACTTATCACATGAACCTGCCCACATAATGATTCCAAGATAATTATGTAGAAAGTTGGTAACTCGGCGATTAATCGTGTTTATGCTCGGGTGTGACACCGACTTGTCAGTTATTGATGTCGACATCTAAACTAAAAAACTAATTCAGGTAAGTTTTTATTTATTTGATTTCAAAATTAAAAATTGTGATCCTGCACATCCTGGCCATGCAGTTGTAGCCTGCGTGTACGTACACATTGTACATGTAGCTGTCAGTCCGAGCTGAGGAAGTTAGAGTGCAAAAGTACCCTGCTTTGTACAACGAATTTCAATCCTCTTGGCCATAATCTTTTATTAATATATATATAACTGTGGGTTGAAAATTCGTTTAAAAGCTGTGTGTGTGCTTTGTGGATTAGGATTCGTACCAAGTCTATGTGGTACATACCGTACTATACTATATTCCAATGATTTTTTCAAGATTTCATTTTCTTGCGAATCACGAAAAATAACAGTTACGTAATTTAAAAGCCAAAAAGGTCACAGTACAGATACACAATACCCATTTGGAAACCAGCTTTACTTGTTAGCTTGCCCTGTCCATATATATACATAAATATTTACATCCCTCGATATACTTATATAAAGACACAACAAATTTTTGTTACGGTCTTAATGGCCAGATTCAACCTTTGGGCTAAAAATCCTCCCGGGACGCGGTTTTAGCTCCAAACTCGAGATATATCTGCATCTATTTTTTGTAGTAAAAACGTAGTAAAAAAGTCACGTGCTTATACCTCATTCATGCCATTGGCCGGAATATACAATTGCATTATGGGTAACTAGTGATCACGTGATTGTGTGTTTACTTCCAAATATGGTGCTAGTTTGCTTGCCATTTCTTCGGAGAAATTGATTTATTTGAAAATATTTAGACTCCAAAATGTTTTTAATATTGCATGCATATCATTTTGACTTGCACATATGTATTATTTTACTATAGATAATGAACTGAAATGAGTTATAAAACTGTCATTTCCACGTTTTGTAAATAAATGATATAATGCGAATTGACCAAGTCAATAGGTCTAGCCGTCTAATCTAAAATCAGCGAAGATCGGCTACTCCCGGCTAAATTTTTAGAATTCTAAATTTATATTTATATATATTATTACCTGCTTTTGTGTTCAGAACATATACATATAACACAGAGAAGATAAGATCTTCGTCAAAAGGCCTTATTATGTATAAATACCAGGTCAGAGAAATCACTCTATTTGGAAGTAAACACACACTCATGTGATCATAATTACCCATAATACAATTCCATATTTATTTCGGCCAATGGCATGAATGAGGTATGATCACGTGACTTGTTCTACTTCGTTTGACTACAAAGAACGCGTGTTTTGTACCATAATTGGGAAAATCCCCCCCCCCCGGATCGTGATTTCATTTCCACCATTTGAAACAGAAGGCTTAGAGAAGACTTTGATTGTGAAACAGATGTCAAAGTTCATGTATATATACTCGGCAATTACTTGAAACATCATCTAATAAATTTGTGTTGAAATTGTAATTGATGTTGACCAGGAAATGTACCAGTCTAAATTTTGGTTGAATAATGCATGGAAAGTGAATTAATCTTAACTTTTCCCCTTCAAAACGGATTTATCTCCCTTGATTAAAATGACAAACCATGTACCTTTGCTATGATATAAAGTTGGGTTTTTTTCATTTTTTTTTTTTTAATTCAATAATGAATGCAGATCAAATGTAATAATCAAATATGTGTATTAATTTGATTTGAAACATGTTTGTTTTGCTGAAAATTTGCAAAAAAAAAAATAATATCAATACAAAATATTCATGATTGTAATTTTATTGTTGTTGTTTTTGTACTTGCTGTACAATGTAAAATGAGAAAAACCGAGATGTGGAGAAGAAGTTTGTTAGAATTCGAATTGTTTACAAATGGATGAGAGTTGAGAATGAGCAGAAGGCAATAGGGATATATATGTCAAACAGTCACCTGAATTCCGATATGCACAGTTATAAATAATGTTTTGCTTTTAAACAAACAAATAAATATGTCTCAGCCCTGTGACTTGGCACATAGGTCAAGATCATTGATTTGAACCAACTTTGTATCCCTTCATCCCAGCATGCTATGGCCCAATAACATGTCCATATATGAGGTTCTTGGTTATTAAGAAGATTGTAAATTGTTTACAACAGACACTGGATGATGCCGGCGGCAAAAGACAATTGCAATAGGTCACACAGGAGGAGATTAATTCAACACACAACCATATATACTTTATATACTTTTTCTCATAAATCATTACATATAATCCTTGTACACATCCATATCAGTGGCGACGCTAACAGGAAATTAATGAATATGCAAAATGGCGTGCAAGCGTCGAAGGTTCTAGATTTTGGTGTTTGGAGGTCCGGGGGTCTCTCCCGGAAAAAAATATCACGATTTAGAATGGCTGAGAAAATTTTTTACGATGTATTTTGATGATTTTGCGAACGCCGAATGCGCGAGATTTTGGTGTTTGGAGGGGGGGGGGGGGGGGTCTGGGGTCTCACCCGGAAAAAAAATATTACAATTTTGATGATTTTGCGAGCGCCGAATGCGCGAGACTTTGGTGTTCTGGGGGTCCGCGGGTCTCCCCCGTGAAAAATATTACGATTTGGAATGGCCAAGATGAGTTTTACGGTGTATTTTGAGGATTTTAAAGCGTTCTTAACGTGGTATTTTTTCGATTTACATTTACCTGCATTTAGAAATTATAATTGTGAATGTCGTCATATCATTATGCAACCCTGCTCGATCTGAACATACGACTTCACACCATCAGTACATTGTTTTACTAAAAAAATAATGAATTGATTTAATAGTTTTGCTTAGACATATAAATAATTTGATATTTGAAGAAACATTTTTTGAAATAGTAGAATCCCTTGATGGACATTTTTAGTCTAGTTCATGTGTATTGAATTTTCATTATTAATGGTTTGAACATTACGTGCATGAACTTTTAGGAAAATTTTCTAAAATTAATTACGAAAAATGTGCAGGAGGACCCTTTTCTTCCTACGCCCCTGCAGTTGCACATTTAAAAAGTTTAATGAACTTGGTACCCACTACTGACTGATGTAAATCGTGCCAATAAAAGATGGATCTTTTCTCTATTTCTGGAATCCTTTACCTTTTCCTTTCCTCTTGGAAATGTTTTGTAACATGGGAAAACTAAAAATGAAGTAGCCACCTGTCAGCCATGTTTTTTTTCTGATTGGTCACTCGAGTTCGGATACAGAATGAAACAAATACATACACTGTATATAAGCACCATATATTGGCCTATCAGGCCCATGAAATCAGGCAGTGATGATATCCATTTAACCTTTTAACATATGAAGAGTATTTGATTCCATTACATCTGTTAC
This sequence comes from Argopecten irradians, assembly GCF_041381155.1. Lineage (NCBI taxonomy): Eukaryota > Metazoa > Mollusca > Bivalvia > Pectinida > Pectinidae > Argopecten > Argopecten irradians. Next base: position 36,124,128 of record NC_091143.1, read on the forward strand.
ATTTCCTATGAAAATTGAGCAAATAATGCTCATAAATGTGTTTCCCTATATAAACTATGGTAAAGACCCTTTCCCCTAGGGAAAATTCCGAGACCCCAGGGCCATGATATTCACAATATTGGTAGAGGGCCTTGAAACCTTTCAATCTATGAAGAGTAATTCTGACAAACAAAATGATACATTTTCGTACGGAACCTACCGAAGCATAATGAGTTAGGTCATACATGTAGGTCCCAATTTACCAGGCGGGAAGCTGCCATGTAAGCACATAAGCCCGTGTTTCTTAGTATGTGTACGTACATGTATGTATTAGATTCCCAAAAAGCTAAGTGGGCTATGCGGAAACTTATAACTATTTGTTTGGAAATAATATGGAAGATAAACTATAATATAATAGTATTGCTTAACAATTTCAAATGGTGGAAATGAAACCACGATCCGCGGAGGATTTTCCCCATAATGGTACGAAACACGCGTTCTTTGTAGTCAAACGTATAAAAGAAGTCACGTGATTATACCTCATTCATGCCATTGGCCGAAATAAATATGGAATTGTATTAGTGGGTAACTAGTGATCACATGAGTGTGTGTTTACTTCCAAATAGAGTGATTTCTCTGACCTGGTATTTATACATAATTAGGCCTTTTGACGAAGTCTTATTTTCTTTGTGTTATATGTATATGTTCTGAGCCCTAAAGCAGGTAATAATATACATAAATATAAATTTAGAATTCTACGAATTTAGCCGGGAGTAGCCGATCTTCGCTGATTTTAGATTAGACGGCTAGACCTATTGACTTGGTCAATTCGTATTATATCATTTATTTACAAAACGTGAAAATGGCAGTTTTATAACTCATTTCAGTTCATTATATATAGTAAAACAGTGCATATGTGCACGTCAAAATGATATGCATGCAATATTAAAAACATTTTGGAGTCAAAATATTTTCAAATAAATCAATTTTTCCGAAGAAATGGCAAGCAAACTATCCCCATATTTGGAAGTAAAATAAAAAATCACGTGATCACTAGTTACCCATAATACAATTGTATATTCCGGCCAATGGCATGAATGAGGTATTAGCACGTGACTCTTTTTACTACGCTTGACTACAAAGAACGCGTGTTTTTACTACGAAAAATATATAGATGCAGATGTATCCCGAGTTGGGAGTTTAAAACCGCGTCCCTGGAGGATTTTTAGCCCAAAGGTTGAATCTGACCATTAAGACCGTAACAAAAATTCGTTGTGCCTTTATATAAGTGTATCGAAGGATGTAAATATTTATGTATATATATGGACAGGGCAAGCTAACAAGTAAAACTGGTTTCCCAACGTGTATTGTGTACCTGTACTGTGACCTTTATGGCTTTTAAATTACGTAACTGATATTTTTCGTGATTCACAAGAAAATGAAACATGAAAAAATCTTCTTTTTTTCCCCTTTTTTTCCCATTCTTTCTTTTAATATACATGTAGTACAATACGGTATGTACTACATGGACTTGGTACGAATGCCAATCAACAAAACACACACACAGCTTTGAAACGAATTTTCAACCCACGGTTATATAATTATATATATTAATAATTCGTTGTACACTTCCTGAGCTCGGACTAACAGCTTCGTACACGCAGGCTACAGCTGCATGGCCGGGATGTGCAGGATCACAATGCTGTATGGCTTTTGCTGCATATACACAGTGCTCTATGAGAGGGTGGCCTTTGATTTACACTTTTAAGACCAGATGTCGACATCTTTAAGTTTAGATGTCGACATCAATAATTGACAAGTCGGTGTCACACCGGAGCATAAACACATTAATCGCCGAGTTACCGACTTTCTACATAAATATCTTGGAATCATTATGTGGGCATGTACATGTGGTAAGTCGACATATTCTTCTGTTTATGTCGACATCTTCCGATATTATGTCGACTTAATGCCTTAATGATGTCGACATTATTAAGTCGTAATTCGGCAAATTGATGGCAGAAATATGCCACCATATAAACGAGAAGCATGGAAATATTAGAAACATTAATTAGAGCTTAGAGCTTATCAAAAGCAGAAAGAGCTTATTAACAGTAGCAAATGTTTATCAAAAGTAGAAAGATCTTATTAACAGTAGCAAATGTTTATCAAAAGTAGAAAGAGCTTATTAACAGTAGCAAATGTTTATCAAAAGTAGAAAGAGCTTATTAACAGTAGCAAATGTTTATCAAAAGTAGAAAGAGCTTATTAACAGTAGCAAATGTTTATCAAAAGTAGAAAGAGCTTATTAACAGCAGTAAATGTTTATCAAAAGTAGAAAGAGCTTATTAACAGCAGTAAATGTTTATCAAAAGTAGAAAGAGCTTATCAACCAGAAAGAGTATATGTTCGAATTCACTTTAGCAATAGATATTTTATAAAACATCACCTGAAACTCAAACTGTTTTACAAGATGTTGGTATATCTGTTTGAGTGTTTGATATTGTGACACAGTGCGTGACATTTATAGACAATTCATATCTTAACTAGCTTTACTTCTACGGTTTGAGCTAATGACAACAGGGAACATACAATCAAATAGGGTTTCCGGAGATGAAAATGGAGGACGGATTGGAAGACAAGACGTCAAAGACATTTCTTAGAAAAGCCGTACAAAATGTGAAGCAATCTAAAAAGAAATTGGCGATAGATAATCAAGCGAAATGATAGAATTGTTAACACGTAAAAGAAAAATATAAACATCACAAATATGACGGTCCGTCGCAATTCCTGTGACTCCTGAAAAGGTCATAGTTTGACATATACACGACTCTGTTTGAGACAAAGGAATGTGGATTTGCTCATTAACCACATATATCGGTGTTTTGAATACACAAGTGATATACTACTAATTGTTCTATGGGCTTACTTCAAACGTTTCTATCCACACATAAATATTGAAAAGATAAAAAAAAAATTAAAATAAAGTAAACAAGAAAATAACGAATATGGAGTTTTCACGATTAAAGGTGTAGCGCATGATTCTATAAATTAAATACTTCTTATTTACACACTAGAAATAAAAGCAGCTATAAAATAAAACTGCAATAGCGGTAAATTGTAGTTATACAGTTTATATTCTAAAAAGCTTGTTAATAGTACTAGTAGTGTACATAATCTGTATGGAGATTCTTAAAATATCAAAATGAGAATAATACCTTTTTTATTGACATTTCCTAATTTAATATATTTCACTTCGTTTCTAATAAATCACTAATGGTAGGCGATTTTTCTCCAGGAACTACTTGTTCAGTGAACTGGGCATCCTCAGATACCCACGGGTGATCGTGTAGTGTAGTGTAGTGTAGTGTAGTGACCCGTGGGTCAATGACGATGTGTACGGGGTTGGGCTGGAGGGACTGTTCTCTTCATTGCTCAAATCCGGTACAGTGCCAAATAACCATATCAATCTGTAAATGTGACGTTCATACACATATATTTGACATATTTAAATCAGAATTATTTAATTTATAATATATAAACACCTTTACATCATCCATATATTTAGTCCGCAATTCTCCTGTAGTTGAGAGGTATCTATAGATATTTACAAGGATTGTATGTAATCCTATATTAAAGTAATGTGAAAAAAGTATATAAGTACAATACAATGTATATATGGTTGTGTGTTGAATAAACCTCCTCCTGTGTGAGACCACTTAATGTTATGTTATATTGTGATTTTTTAAAATTAAATTTTATTTGAATCTAAAAGAACAACTCTCTCTCTCTCTCTCCCTCCCTCCCTCTCTCTCTCTCTCTCTCTCTCTCTCTCTCTCTCTCTCTCTCTCTCTCTCTCTCTCTCTCTCTCTCTCTCTCTCTCTCTCTCACTCTCTTACTCACCGAAGTCATTGCTATAAGTATACTGTGCCAGATATAGATTAAAAAACGTAATCTATTCTGATGGCTGGAAATAGGTGGTATTATGTCAAGGAAGATATACAAGTACAATATATATATATAGTGATCATGTCAGCATATCGAACCGACTATCACTTCGTCATAGAAACATCCTTTTTCCGGGACGTGGATGTGGCGCAGTGGTAGAAGGCGCAGGTATGTTTGGCTAGGCGATTGGGTGCCGTAGATCGTTAATTCGAGGCCCGGATACGGCAAGCATCTGAAGAACATGATGAAAGCGCTAATGCTAAACTACCAACTTGTTTCTACTTTTCGTTTATTTCTACATGTTTACCGGACACTGAGAATTTAATGTTATATATATATATATATATATAACCGCAGCAGGCACATGACGTCATGCAGACGCCAGAAGGACGTCAGAACCCAACATTGGATTTTGGTCAGATATAGACTGGAAGTTTTTTAGACATCAGAATCTGGTTTTGCGTAGCCGTTGTTAACCACTACTGAATTCAAATTTTGAAATAAACTCAAATTTATGAGAAAATGGTAATACCTTTACTGTATTTTTTATGTAATACTACTTTATTATCCAATTCGTTGCTTCCCTTAAGAAGAAGAGACCCACCTATAACATATTGCACACTTACTGTTTTACAATAAATGACGCATTTTGTTCTGACAAACAAGCGGAACAATTTCAATATTAAGGTGCGACGACTTTCAGTATAATTTTTCACCTGACGTTACGCAGACGACTCTCTGTCAATGCAGCAATTGGCAAATAATCCATCATTTTTGACAAGCATCATCTAAATGATATTGGAATCTACACAAGGGTTGCATTCAATACAGGAGTGCTGGTGTTTATCAGATGTGTGGGAAGCTGTTTATTGATGTTCTTTTCTCGTGTCTCTAACCGAAGTATCATTGTATGTTTGTTTGTTAATTTGACTTAATAAGTTTGTGGTAATTATTGTGAATAATATTTGTATGCATATTTTAAAGTACATTGTGATGCTATGGTAAAAAATTATTGTTAATACGCTAAGCATTAAACAGTGCAATACCACAGGGACCTGGCACGAAAAATTTTAACCAATAGTATACATATATATATTATAATATATACATATGTATACTGTTAGTTTTAAAAAAATCGTGCCAGGTCCCTGTGTGCAATACGAACAAGATTTTTAGGGGGGGGGGGGGGAGTGGGTAGGTAGTGTGTGTATGTGTGTGGGGGGGGCACCTTATTTAACACCGAAGCTTAACACATAAAATAAAAAATATTATAGTGGGTCCCACCTTATTTAACACCGAAGTTTAACACATAACTAAAAAATATTATAGTGTAAGGTTACATTCAATTTCAAAAAAAGTTTAACATGTCCTTTGCGTATTCTAGCATTTTGTAAAAACATTTTTGTAGGAATGAAAATTAATATTTTCCTGAATTTGGTGAAGTTTAACTCATAAAATAAAGATATCGAAGTTTTGGTCTTCTGTACAATATGAATTTCCAGACAAAACATATTTTCAGCATTTTCTCCATTTTTTACACTCATTGAAACTCCCAGAGGAGTTTGTAAACTGCCAAGGTAGTGCTTTAGATTTTTTATGACAAAATACGGTGTATTCTAATATTCTACATTTACATAATGTAAACTATATGTATACCAAAGTCTGACGAATAGAAGCAATAGTACAGAACAACAGTCCAAAGTTCAGTAACCTAGGTAAGTGCCGCAGTCTGTATTTCACAATCCATGTCTGGTATTTTTAATACTATTGTTTCTCGCCTTTCACTTTTTCTCTTTAATTTTTTTAATCCAAGTATTACTGTAATTGTTGATATGTTGTCTGTCCTTTCCATTCATTTCTTTTTTCTCTCCTTTCCTACTCTCAGCCCTAGTTCACCTGAACATCGGTCCTTTATGTAGCAACAAATTGTGTTATCCTACTGTTTCTACTCCTCTCGCAAAAAACTTTTGAGATCAGTGAACCTAAACAATGGAATAGTCCTATGATATATATCATTAAAGTAGTGGGGAAATGTAACCGTCAACAGTTGTGTGCTTAAAGCACAATAAAATAGCATTGAGAAAAACGAATTTTGTTAGGAATAAAACACTTATTTGCCAACAGACTGCCTGTATGTAGCGTTTTATGCTCTTTGAGTAACTGGTACAATCGCACTGACATGTAGATGAAAATATTTGATTATTCAAGCGTCAAGTTAAAGATGCTCTACCGCCGACAGAGCATGAATGATATTTATTATTTGAACAATAATTGGTGTTTAATCGTGCATATATGTGCCAAATTAACACCTAAAAAATAACATAAAATAATTTATTTCGCCTTTGGTGATTTGGTAATTTTTTCGGGATGCAATTAATTATTTTTCATAATTTTAACTTGAATTAAAATTAAAAGCTCAAACTTTTCAACGTTGGTAATGGTGTGAAAAAATTAACTTTTGTAACTGAAGAAAAATACTAAACTGTCTGCTCCTGTTTTTGATAGTGAAAAAATTCCATTTGTCAGCGGTGGAGCATCTTTAAATACCTGACATTTTCGCAAACGCTTAATTTCACTTTCAATTAACTTTGATATGTTTTCCTTAAATATGTATTTTTGTTTATTTGCTGCTTGTTTGTTTGGATTTTCTGCTGTTGTTGCAACTTCGGTAGCCAAGGGTGTGCAATACGATACTTTCCCTGAAAGAGAGGGTTTCGTACTGAATACCCTTGGCTAGTATAGCGAAGTTGTTGTAATGGTTGTTAAAATTCAAGGGCTTCACCAGGGTTTAAACAAAGTGGATGCAAATTTATTCCGTGTCGAATCCCATCCAAAGCAACTAATCTAGAGAATAGACTCAGCTTTTGATATATTTTACAATGAAAACTGAAAATCGGGACTTCTGTCCCTGCATTTTTAGTATTGTAGGTGCATTCAGAATATAATTTAATTCGTGTCTTAGCATAACCATTTGTAAAGAAATAAATGTTCATATTACAAGTATTGCACAATATCCAACAACAGTGATGATAAATACAGTGATATTTTCAAAACAGTATATATATATTACGCATCGCACGACTGTAAATTTCTACTCATTTACCCTTCCTTCTCTCTTAACTTTAACTCTCACCATATCACCTCCTCTCTTTGGACATTCCATACCATAACCCCCTTCTCTCGATATAGAGCATCTCTCAAGCTCACCGCCTACTAATCACTCATATAACAACAAAAAAGGGGTCCCCCAAGGAAACAATCGCCGGTAGGTGTATCCCATGAGAAGTCACCTAGCCCTTCCATATGAGAGACCTCGGCTCCGTCGACCAAAGAATGAAGGAAACCGACAAACGTAGACATAAGTGTACTGCAACACTCTATATTTGCACGAGAGCAAACGTGCGGGAAGGCCAATCAGGGTTTAGGGGAGCTTTGATTACACTTCGGTACAATGTGCACCTGTGTTTGAAAGAAAACTGAAACATAACATACTACCAGAATTGAATTTCCTTATATATAGCAACTAATATCGATCTTTCTAAATATAAATATTTTTAATACATATAGCTTTGCATCTCTGTCCAAAATTATCGTTTGACTATTTTAATAGAACACCTTAAATTAAGTTTAGAATATTCATAAATTAACTTAGATATATATCGTCACGTCCAAAGTAGAGTGGGGATTTTTTTATTATTATTATTATTTCTCTGTGAAGGCAATCCCGGTAACTCTGATTTCTTTCTATTATACCTGTATATACCCTTGTGATACTAGTGATTACTACTACTAATCCCCTGTATTTACCGCCACCGACAGCGGCGACAATGGATTAAACAGGTCTATGATAGCTTGGCTTGTTACAATGATACATGAAATATGATACTATTTTCTTGTACTGATATGTATTGTGTATGGAGAGTTAAAACCTTGATTTACATGTATCACAATCTGTTTCAAGAGGGAAAAGTATCGACGATATACATGAACGCCAAAAAACACATGAACGCCAAAAAACACACAGAAGTCTAGATTTAGTGAAATACAAATCAGTGATAGCAAAGATGAAGACACCATTAATATCCCCCAACAAAAGGAATGATGAATCTGGTTGGCAATATCTGGAACTGTTTGCAAGAATCGGTTGTGAATGCAGGATTTGTATTTATGTAGGAAAGAAAATTAATATTTTCCTATGAAAATTAATATTTTCCTGAATTTGTTGAAGTTTAACTCATAAAATAAAGATATCGAAGTTTTGGTCTTCTGTACAATATGAATTTCCAGACAAAGCAGATTTTCAACATTTTCTCCATTTTTTACACTCATTGAAACTCCCAGCGGAGTTTGGAAACTCCTAGGATAGTGCTTTAGATTTTTATGACAAAATTCAGTGTATACTAATATTCTACATTTACATGTAATACTACGTATTATATATATGTATACCAAAGTCTGAGGAATAGAAGCAATAGTACAGAACAAGAGTCCAAAGTTCAGTAACCTAGGTAAGTGCCGCAGTCTGTATTTCACAATCCATGTCTGGTATTTTTAAAACTATTGTTTCTCGCCTTTCACTTTTTCTCTTCCCATTTTTTAATCCAAGTATTACTGTAATTTAAACTGTCTGTCCTTTCCATTCATTCTTTTATTTTCTCTCCTTTCCTACTCTCAGCATTAGTTCACCTGAACATCGGTCGTTTATATATCAACAAACTGTGTTTCGAATAAATCCTACTGTTCTCCTCTCGTTTTGAGACCAGAGAACCTAAACAATGGAATAATCCTATGATATGAATCATTAAAGTGGTGAGGAAATGTAAGCGTCAACAGTTGTGTGCTTAAAGCACAATAAAATAGCATTGAGAAAAACGAATTTTGTCAGGAATAAAACACTAATTTGCCAACAGACTGCCTGTATGTAGCGTTTTATGCTCTTTGAGTAACTGGTACAATCGCACTGACATGTAGATGAAAATATTTGATTATTCAAGCGTCAAGTTAAAGATGCTCAGAGCATGAATGATATTTATTATTTGAACAATAATTGGTGTTTAATCGTGTATATATGTGCCAAATTAACACAAAAAAATAACATGAAATAATTTATTTCGCCTTTGGTGCATGCGCAATCATTACTTCATTCCATATAGGATATAGTGCCGCTAATTTTTTCGGGATGCAATTAATTATTTTTCATAATTTTAACTTGAATTAAAATTAAAAGCTCAAACTTTTCAACGTTGGTAATGGTGTGAAGTAATTAACTTTTTGTAACTGGAGAAAAATACTGAACTGTCTGCTCCTGTTTTTGATAGTGAAAAAAATACCATTTGTCAGCGGTGGAGCATCTTTAAATACCTGACATTTTCGCAAACGCTTAATTTCACTTTCAATTAACTTTGATATGTTTTCCTTAAATATGTATTTTTGTTTATTTGCTGCTTGTTTGTTTGGATTTTCAGCTGTTGTTGACTTCGGTAGCCAAGCATATGCAATACGATACTTTCCCTGAAAGAGAGGGTTTCGTACTAAATACCCTTGGCTAGTATAGCGAAGTTGTTGTAATGGTTGTTGCTAAAATTCAGGGGCTTCATCAGGGTTTAAACAAAGTGGATGCAAATTCATTCCCTGTCGAATCTCATCCTAAGCAACTAATCTTAGAGAACAGACTCAGCTTTTGATATATTTTACAATGAAAACTGAAAATCGGGACTTCGGTCCCTGCATTTTTAGTATTGTAGGTGCATGCAGAATATAATTTAATTCGTGTCTTAGCATAACAATTTGTAAAGAAATAAATATTGATAACACAAGTATTGTAAAATATTTAACAACAGTGATGATAAATACAGTGATATTTTCAAAACAGTATATATATATATTACGCATCGCACGACTGTAAATTTCTACTCATTTACCCTTCCTTCTATCTTAATTTTAACTCTCACTATAACACCTCCTCTCTTTGGACATTCCATACCATTACCCCCTTCTCTCCACCTCACTCGCCGATTTAGAATCATCCGCCATCTCTCATGCTCACCGCCGACTAATTACTCATATAAAAAACAAAAAACGGATCCCCATGGCAACAATCGCTTATAGGTGTATCCCATGAGAAGTCACCTAGCCCTTCCATATGAGAGACCTCGGCTCCGTCGACCAACGAATGAAGGAAACCGACAAACGTAGACATAAGTTTACTGCAACTCTCTATATTTGCACGAGAGCAAGCATGCGCGAAAGCCAATCAGGGTTTAGGGGAGCTTTGACTACAGCACAGGTGCTCGTTTCTAATATAAGTATAAGTATAGTACTGGGTATTACCCAGTATTATACTTATGTTTATATTAGAAACGAACACCTGTGGACTACACTTTGGTACAATGTGCACCTGTGTTTGAAAGAAAACTGAAACAAAACATACTACGAGAATTGAATTTCCTTATATATAGCAACTAATATCGATCTTTCTAAATATAAATATTTTTAATACATATAGCTTTGCATCTCTGTCCAAAATTTTCGTTTGACTATTTTAATAAAACACCTTAAATTAAGTTTAGAATATTCATAAATTAACTTAGATATATATCGTCACGTCCAAAGTAGAGTGGGGATTTTTGTATTATTATTATTATTTCTCTGTGAAGGCAATCCCGGTAACTCTGATTTCTTTCTATTATACCTCTATACCCTTGTGATACTAGTGATTACTACTACTAATCCCTGTATTTACCGCCACCGACAGCGGCGACAATGGATTAAACAGGTCTATGATAGCTTGGCTTGTTACAATGATACATGAAATATGATACTATTTTCTTGTACTTATATATATTTTGTGTATGGAGAGTTAAAACCTTGATTTACATGTATCACAATCTGTTTCAAGAGGGAAAAGTATCGACGATATACATGAACGCCAAAAAAGCACACAGAAGTCAAAATTTAGTGAAATACAAATCAGTGATAGTAAAGATGAAGACACCATTAATATCCACCAACAAAAGAAAGGATGAATCTGGTTGGTAATGTCTGGAACGGTTTGCAAGAATCGGTTGTGAATGCAGGAACCATGAAAGACCTTGAAATCCTGCTGGAAAGCCACGAAAACAACGTTAGATCTACGGGTGTAAAATATTTGTCCTTGAATTTCTGAAAAAATGCACATTCTGCGAGAATTCCACTAACAGTCTATAAATCTTGAATGCATTGAGCAGTACATCTTGAATGCATTAGCAGTACTTCATAGACGATGCAGATACAAAAAGTGGCAGTCATTACGTACGTTCACTACCGTGTACATGGTTCTTATTTAGAACTAAAGATACAGTTTTTCACAGAATAACGGTCATGTTTCACACGTCTTTTATTGCTCAATATTCATAGAAATAATTGAGTTTTTTCTCTTTTTGGGCACTAAATAAACCTACCAGCACCTGACGACAAATCACACTGGGGATAGAATACAGAAATCGCTTACCGTAAGTAGCACTGATCATGACATTGCTTTAGCCCAGGTTTCTTATGTATATAATGATTTAACTTGGGTGACTTTGCCAGTCTATCGTCAGTAATATCATGTATGTTATGTATATTTGAGATAAGGAATTCATTAGCGATTAGTACAAGATGTGTTCAGAATCCTCTACCTAAGTCCGCTAAACCTGCCTATATTATTAGGCTTTTTTAATTAATTTGTTTTGCCTAATATATATATATATATATTATGAAAAAAAAGCCTAATAATATAGGCAGGTTTAGCGGACTACCTCTACCTGTGCTGCCGTCTGCCTGTGTTGTCGTCCACCTGTGTTGTAGTCTGCTTGTATTGTCGTCCGCCTGTGTTGTAGTTTGCTTGTATTGTCGTCCGTCTGTGTTGTCGTCCGCCTGTGTTGTAGTCTGCTTGTATTGTCGTCCGCCTGTGTTGCACACGGTTTAGCTGTCGTCCGCCTGTATTGTCGTTTTTGCTGTCGTCTGCTTGTGCTTTCGTCTTGATGTCGTCTGCACTTTAGTCTTTGCCCGCCTCCACCATGGCTGTCTCTCCCTTTTCTCGTTTTTGCTTTTGATACACACCTGAGCACATCTCCTGAGTGCAAAACAAAATTTGCATCTTGTGGTGATACATTTGTAAAAGAAAACAAAAAGAATGGGATAGTACAGATTCACTCTTAATTGGATAAAGAAATGTTACACTAAATTGGATTAAAAAAATGTTGCAATCCTGTATTTACATGTACATAGCTCACCAACAGTATACACGTATTTTATATATGTATACTGTTGGTTAAAAAAATCGTGCCAGGTCCCTGTGATGTAGCTTTACTCTTCCGGGGCTTTGCCTTCAATCCATATTAGTTTTAATTTCATATTTTTTCTTGCATTCGTCAGTAAGGCACAGAATCTGTCCATTACACAATATTTTGGAAAACGGGAGACAACCATGACGCTAACGTGACACTTCCCAAAATGGTATAGTTTTAAAATATGCGATAATGAATTTTCCGTTTACAATCAAAACTACCAATAACTGTCCTTAACAAAAATTAAGGTGCTGAATAGTAACTGTGACAATTATTAGATGTCATTATCTTTCCAGTTGATTTTTATCGTTATTTAAAAACGGAAATAATGAAATAGTGAAAAAATCCGGGAAACGACCTCGTGCGACAAACCTAAAATTACCATTTATTTAAAAAAAAATTTATTTAAAAAAAAATGCAAAATGGGATTTTTTTTCACATGATATGTGATTTAAATATATTTTTTAAAAATTTTCCTTAAATGAATTCAAACATTTTTCATGATATCTATACATTTTTAATCAAACTATATTTAGGAGGTTACTCGAACCTGCTGAAACACGGGGCTAAACCGGGCATGCTTCAAACTCTCTCCTTCAGTGGCGTAGCGCCCGTGCATGCTTGCATGCTCAAGCATGCAAAAAATAATCTGACTTACATTTTTGTACAGTCAGAAAAAACCCACAACATTTGAATACACGTAACGCTGCCGAATATAAAATTACGTATAAATACATATGATATGTCCAACTGTATGCCTAACATAACTTTGTGCACATTTGACAGACTTGAAGATTGGCCATTCTGGAAATTTATTAGATTAGTCTATATATATCCGGTTACCACGTGCATTTAGTTGTTAAATTTGATTGTTTGAATCTTGTCGAAGACAATATTAGACTTCTTCACCAAATTCCCTCAAGCAAATGTGGATTTTGAATCGGGAAACACTAACGAATACCAAAATAAACAACATCGCATGAAAAGTAAGAAATATTCTTATAACATATAACTATATTAAAATGATAGCAAATCAACTGAAATAGCAATTACAACATGTTCTTGGCCAAAGTGAATTATTCAATTTTAGTTCACTTCCCGCCCCGTTAAAACGCGTGTTAATCCATGATTTTCGGTGACTTCTCACGAAATAGTTGACTTTTATTTTTGTAGAATATGAACAGATTGTTGATTTAGAAAATAATTTTTGTTATTGTAATTGTTAGAAATAGAACAGAATATGTAGAAAAATAGTTCATAAATACTATGTTTAATTTTTTTATTACGCAATTACGTAAACTTAATTTCAATTTTGTATCAAATATTCACCATAAGTTTTTCATCAGTTGAAATAAAACAAAATTCTCCCATTGCTTTCTATTTTAATTTTTACAGACACAAATCCGTTGTTTTTTGTTCGAGCCCTTTTCAGGGGAGTCTAGTATAGTACGACTATATGTATATAAAAAAATCACCAATGTTCTAATTTTGTGTATAGTTTTGCATGGTTATCAACTAAATATCGTGACCTCCATTTAACCATTGGTATATACGTTAAAAGTTACCATAGAAGTAAAATGGTTACTACATTGTAACAATGTCCCGTCAGCTTCTGGGGGGCTTCGCCCCCCATACCCCCTACCGGGGCTTCGCCCCTGGACCCTGAGCAGGAGGCTGTCGCCCCCTGCACCCCCAGGCATGCAGACCTATCCAGACCTAGCTACGCCACTGTCCTTCAAAATATATGCACTGCTGACAAGTAAACAAATCATGAAATTAAAACTGAAGGCATCTATTTGTGGAAAGTTAAGAGAAAAATCTGGATTCATGCACACGTTACAAATTTTTCACTATTATCTTCAAAAAATGTTCCAATTTGGGTAGCGTCGCATTAGAGCATTGTGACATTACTTCTCCTTTTTTCAGATCGCGTTGCAGTCTTGGTTTAATAAAAAAAATATCATAATCATCATAAATAAACCGGAACTTTTAAAAACAAATCTACCTGAGTGATAAATATCGAAGCAGCGAAATGTATCACGCAAGCGTTACGAATATATTGAAATCCGGATATATTTGTCCTATTTTTTAAGCACTTAGGTGTTTTAGGTTTTACTTTCCGGTCTTGGTACATTATGCGCTTGTAACTTCCTTTTAAAAGCGAGGTCGTGTTTACGCTGCACGTTATTTCACCATAAACAAAAACACGACTGAGAAACAACAATTAAAGCGTTACAAACATGGTAAATAGCTCATTACTGATAGTTGATGTGTCTAATTATGTTCTCCATATTATATATGTTGATGTAACGCTGATGGGTTTGATAGACCACAAATGAAATGTGTCCAGATTCATTTGTTGCTCAACCTGTGCCTGGCTCTCGTCAACTTCAGCTGAACTTATACTTATAGCTAGCTAATATTCATATTCTAGTAAATCACAAACTACATGTCTTCCTCTTCATTTGATCATCAACATAATTGCAAAAATATCGTTTTACATTGAAATCGGTTTGCAGAAATTGGATATGCAGATTGTCATTATATTGGATTACCTGTCATCAATAAGTGTAAAGCCCATTTACAGCCATGATAATTTGGAAGTAAATTTGTGGATTTCATTGCTAAAAATCGTATATATAGTTTATTTCAAAAATCTTATTTTTCATCTCATATTTTTCATTGTTTTTTTCAGCCTCAGAACGAACATATAGAGCTACACAGGAAGCGTCATGGCTACAGATTGGATTATCATGAAAGAAAGTAAGAATATAATTCTGTTTCTGTGATACTTGGATTACCTATCTTGTATATCAATGATGAATTATCTTTATAAGACATATTTCTTTCTGAAGTGAATCCTAACTTAAGAAATAATTAGCATTTATATTATACCAAAATTTCTTTGTCAGAATGTATTGATATTAATGCACTGGCTGTTTGATTTAAAACAGGAGGAAGAAGGAGGGGCGTCAAGCCCATAAAATGGCAGAAAAAGCAAAGAAACTTAGAGGACTAAAGTGAGTATACAAATTTCAAGATTAGAGATAGACAAATAAGATAATTTGGGAATAAAACTGAAAAAATATGAATGAAGCGATTAGATACACCGTTTCCGGAATACAACATTCAGTCATGTGACTTTCATCAACATGTGACGTTATTTAGGGCACATTTGAAACAAAATGGTGGCATATGTAATGATTGTACAAGAGTGGAGAAATTATGTATTTACCCGGGTGTGATCAGAAACACTTTTAACACATTATATTATCAAATACATATTGTATTAAGATATAATCTAAATATATGCTATGAAAAATTGATCTTAGTACACTTCACAAAGAAACGATTCATTGAATGTTACAGAATCAGATGGATGCTGTTCCCACTAACATCATACGGTATCAGATCGTCATCACTCACAAATATTTCATATATCAACTTAAACATTCACTGCACTATTTTTTTCCAAAACTAAAATAACAAAAAATAAAACCCATAAAAATTAAACAAGTTTTATCCTTAGTTACCAGTTATTTGGTAAATATTACACGACAATGACCCCTGGACTTTTGCTCGGACATTTGTCACTTCTTTCTGCAGTATAAGTGTCAACGAATATGACGGAAAATATTGTGCCTCTAAATTCGTTATCCGGTCACTCACTTGACCAAATCATTCGTTTTTCAGTCTCTTTCCCTGGAAGAGTTCCTTGTATCCCGGAATCGGTGTATTCATTAATTTCTCGATATTTAGCAATCCTCATACAAGACAATATGACAAATGACACTTTGTACCAATTTTGATGAAGAACACTTTTTTTGATTGCTGTATATGTTACAAAATTAAAGTTAAGTAACAATAG
Source organism: Argopecten irradians (assembly GCF_041381155.1). Lineage (NCBI taxonomy): Eukaryota > Metazoa > Mollusca > Bivalvia > Pectinida > Pectinidae > Argopecten > Argopecten irradians. The sequence continues at coordinate 36,140,232 of NC_091143.1, forward strand.
ATGTGGATCCTTGCTTTTTTCAGAGCCAAACTACACAACAAGAAAAGACATTCAGAAAAAGTACAGATGAAGAAAACGTAAGTAAAAGAAGAAAGTAAAGAATTCAACGATGATTCAGATTAATCTGTTCTGCATCTATAGCTAAATCTATCCTTCATACTAAATATCCCGGTAATTTTTCCAAAGGACTAGGTATGGTAATGGCTTTTTTGGCCCCTAAATCTACTAAATTTCAAATTAAGTATTTCGAAATTAAGTTGCTGCATTTGAAATATTGAATATGCCCTATGATATAAAAAATTAATAATATTTTTGTTGACAGAAGTATGTTTTTGCTATATAACCTTGGTTACTTAGCATAAATTATGCGAATTTGAAAATTTTGTTAATTTTGTTAATACATCAACCATTTGTATACCTCACTCGGCGTAATAACAAAAGGAACAGTGATAGAGGTAGGTGTCACTTAATACATCAACCATGTATACCTCACTCGGCGTAATAACAAAAGGAACAGTGATAGAGGTAGGTGTCACTTAATACATCAACCATGTATACCTCACTCGGCGTAATAACAAAAGGAACAGTGATAGAGATAGGTGTCACTTAATAACATCAACCATGTATACCTCACTCGGCGTAATAACAAAAGGAACAGTGATAGAGGTAGGTGTCACTTAATACATCAACCATGTATACCTCACTCGGCGTAATAACAAACGGAACAGTAATAGAGGTAGGTGTCACTTAATACATCAACCATGTATACCTCACTCGGCGTAATAACAAAAGGAACAGTGATAGAGGTAGGTGTCACTTAATACATCAACCATGTATACCTCACTCGGCGTAATAACAAAAGGAACAGTGATAGAGGTAGGTGTCACTTAATACATCAACCATGTATACCTCACTCGGCGTAATAACAAAAGGAACAGTGATAGAGGTAGGTGTCACTTAATACATCAACCATGTATACCTCACTCGGCGTAATAACAAAAGGAACAGTGATAGAGGTAGGTGTCACTTAATACATCAACCATGTATACCTCACTCGGCGTAATAACAAAAGGAACAGTGATAGAGGTAGGTGTCACTTAATACATCAACCATGTATACCTCACTCGGCGTAATAACAAAAGGAACAGTGATAGAGGTAGGTGTCACTTAATACATCAACCATGTATACCTCACTCGGCGTAATAACAAAAGGAACAGTCATAGAGATAGGTGTCACTTAATACATCAACCATGTATACCTCACTCGGCGTAATAACAAAAGGAACAGTGATAGAGGTAGGTGTCACTTAATACATCAACCATGTATACCTCACTCGGCGTAATAACAAAAGGAACAGTGATAGAGGTAGGTGTCACTTAATACATCAACCATGTATACCTCACTCGGCGTAATAACAAAAGGAACAGTGATAGAGGTAGGTGTCACTTAATACATCAACCATGTATACCTCACTCGGCGTAATAACAAAAGGAACAGTGATAGAGGTAGGTGTCACTTAATACATCAACCATGTATACCTCACTCGGCGTAATAACAAACGGAACAGTGATAGAGGTAGGTGTCACTTAATACATCAACCATGTATACCTCACTCGGCGTAATAACAAAAGGAACAGTGATAGAGGTAGGTGTCACTTAATACATCAACCATGTATACCTCACTCGGCGTAATAACAAAAGGAACAGTGATAGAGGTAGGTGTCACTTAATACATCAACCATGTATACCTCACTCGGCGTAATAACAAAAAGGAACAGTGATAGAGGTAGGTGTCACTTAATACATCAACCATGTATACCTCACTCGGCGTAATAACAAAAGGAACAGTGATAGAGGTAGGTGTCACTTAATACATCAACCATGTATACCTCACTCGGCGTAATAACAAAAGGAACAGTGATAGAGATAGGTGTCACTTAATACATCAACCATGTATACCTCACTCGGCTTAATAACAAATGGAACAGTGAGAGAGATAGGTGTCACTTAATACATCAACCATGTATACCTCACTCGGCGTAATAACAAAAGGAACAGTGATAGAGATAGGTGTCACTTAATACATCAACCATGTGTACCTCACTCGGCGTAATAACAAAAGGAACAGTGATAGAGGTAGGTGTCACTTAATACATCAACCATGTATACCTCACTCGGCGTAATAACAAAAGGAACAGTCGCGTAATAGAGATAGGTGTGTCACTTAATACATCAACCATGTATACCTCACTCGGCGTAATAACAAAAGGAACAGTGATAGAGGTAGGTGTCACTTAATACATCAACCATGTATACCTCACTCGGCGTAATAACAAAAGGAACAGTGATAGAGGTAGGTGTCACTTAATACATCAACCATGTATACCTCACTCGGCGTAATAACAAAAGGAACAGTGAGAGAGATAGGTGTCACTTAATACATCAACCATGTATACCTCACTCGGCGTAATAACAAAAGGAACAGTGATAGAGGTAGGTGTCACTTAATACATCAACCATGTATACCTCACTCGGCGTAATAACAAAAGGAACAGTGATAGAGGTAGGTGTCACTTAATACATCAACCATGTATACCTCACTCGGCGTAATAACAAAAGGAACAGTGATAGAGGTAGGTGTCACTTAATACATCAACCATGTGTACCTCACTCGGCGTAATAACAAAAGGAACAGTGATAGAGGTAGGTGTCACTTAATACATCAACCATGTATACCTCACTCGGCGTAATAACAAAAGGAACAGTGATAGAGGTAGGTGTCACTTAATACATCAACCATGTATACCTCACTCGGCGTAATAACAAAGGAACAGTGATAGAGGTAGGTGTCACTTAATACATCAACCATGTATACCTCACTCGGCGTAATAACAAAAGGAACAGTGATAGAGGTAGGTGTCACTTAATACATCAACCATGTATACCTCACTCGGCGTAATAACAAAAGGAACAGTGATAGAGGTAGGTGTCACTTAATACATCAACCATGTATACCTCACTCGGCGTAATAACAAAAGGAACAGTGATAGAGGTAGGTGTCACTTAATACATCAACCATGTATACCTCACTCGGCGTAATAACAAAAGGAACAGTATAGAGGTAGGTGTCACTTAATACATCAACCATGTATACCTCACTCGGCGTAATAACAAAAGGAACAGTGATAGAGGTAGGTGTCACTTAATACATCAACCATGTATACCTCACTCGGCGTAATAACAAAAGGAACAGTGATAGAGGTAGGTGTCACTTAATACATCAACCATGTATACCTCACTCGGCGTAATAACAAAAGGAACAGTGATAGAGGTAGGTGTCACTTAATACATCAACCATGTATACCTCACTCGGCGTAATAACAAAAGGAACAGTGATAGAGGTAGGTGTCACTTAATACATCAACCATGTATACCTCACTCGGCGTAATAACAAAAGGAACAGTGATAGAGGTAGGTGTCACTTAATACATCAACCATGTATACCTCACTCGGCGTAATAACAAACGGAACAGTGATAGAGGTAGGTGTCACTTAATACATCAACCATGTATACCTCACTCGGCGTAATAACAAAAGGAACAGTATAGAGGTAGGTGTCACTTAATACATCAACCATGTATACCTCACTGGCGTAATAACAAAAGGAACAGTGATAGAGGTAGGTGTCACTTAATACATCAACCATGTATACCTCACTCGGCGTAATAACAAAAGGAACAGTGATAGAGGTAGGTGTCACTTAATACATCAACCATGTATACCTCACTCGGCGTAATAACAAAAGGAACAGTGATAGAGGTAGGTGTCACTTAATACATCAACCATGTATACCTCACTCGGCGTAATAACAAAAGGAACAGTGATAGAGGTAGGTGTCACTTAATACATCAACCATGTATACCTCACTCGGCGTAATAACAAAAGGAACAGTGATAGAGGTAGGTGTCACTTAATACATCAACCATGTATACCTCACTCGGCGTAATAACAAAAGGAACAGTGATAGAGGTAGGTGTCACTTAATACATCAACCATGTATACCTCACTCGGCGTAATAACAAACGGAACAGTCATAGAGGTAGGTGTCACTTAATACATCAACCATGTATACCTCACTCGGGGTAATAACAAAAAGGAACAGTAATAGAGGTAGGTGTCACTTAATACATCAACCATGTATACCTCACTCGGCGTAATAACAAAAGGAACAGTGATAGAGGTAGGTGTCACTTAATACATCAACCATGTATACCTCACTCGGCGTAATAACAAAAGGAACAGTGATAGAGGTAGGTGTCACTTAATACATCAACCATGTATACCTCACTCGGCGTAATAACAAACGGAACAGTGATAGAGATAGGTGTCACTTAATACATCAACCATGTATACCTCACTCGGCGTAATAACAAAAGGAACAGTAATAGAGGTAGGTGTCACTTAATACATCAGCCATGTATACCTCACTCGGCGTAATAACAAAAGGAACAGTGAGAGAGATAGGTGTCACTTAATACATCAACCATGTATACCTCACTCGGCGTAATAACAAAAGGAACAGTCATAGAGGTAGGTGTCACTTAATACATCAACCATGTATACCTCACTCGGCGTAATAACAAAAGGAACAGTGATAGAGGTAGGTGTCACTTAATACATCAACCATGTATACCTCACTCGGCGTAATAACAAAAGGAACAGTCATAGAGGTAGGTGTCACTTAATACATCAGCCATGTATACCTCACTCGGCGTAATAACAAAAGGAACAGTGATAGAGGTAGGTGTCACTTAATACATCAACCATGTATACCTCACTCGGCGTAATAACAAAAGGAACAGTGATAGAGGTAGGTGTCACTTAATACATCAACCATGTATACCTCACTCGGCGTAATAACAAAAGGAACAGTGATAGAGGTAGGTGTCACTTAATACATCAACCATGTATACCTCACTCGGCGTAATAACAAAAGGAACAGTGATAGAGGTAGGTGTCACTTAATACATCAACCATGTATACCTCACTCGGCGTAATAACAAAAGGAACAGTGATAGAGGTAGGTGTCACTTAATACATCAACCATGTATACCTCACTCGGCGTAATAACAAAAGGAACAGTGATAGAGGTAGGTGTCACTTAATACATCAACCATGTATACCTCACTCGGCGTAATAACAAAAGGAACAGTGATAGAGGTAGGTGTCACTTAATACATCAACCATGTATACCTCACTCGGCGTAATAACAAAAGGAACAGTGATAGAGATAGGTGTCACTTAATACATCAACCATGTATACCTCACTCGGCGTAATAACAAAAGGAACAGTGATAGAGGTAGGTGTCACTTAATACATCAACCATGTATACCTCACTCGGCGTAATAACAAAAGGAACAGTGATAGAGGTAGGTGTCACTTAATACATCAACCATGTATACCTCACTCGGCGTAATAACAAAAGGAACAGTGATAGAGGTAGGTGTCACTTAATACATCAACCATGTATACCTCACTCGGCGTAATAACAAACGGAACAGTGATAGAGGTAGGTGTCACTTAATACATCAACCATGTATACCTCACTCGGCGTAATAACAAAAGGAACAGTGATAGAGGTAGGTGTCACTTAATACATCAACCATGTATACCTCACTCGGCGTAATAACAAAAGGAACAGTGATAGAGGTAGGTGTCACTTAATACATCAACCATGTATACCTCACTCGGCGTAATAACAAACGGAACAGTGATAGAGGTAGGTGTCACTTAATACATCAACCATGTATACCTCACTCGGCGTAATAACAAAAGGAACAGTCATAGAGGTAGGTGTCACTTAATACATCAACCATGTATACCTCACTCGGGGTAATAACAAACAGAACAGTGATAGAGGTAGGTGTCACTTAATACATCAACCATGTATACCTCACTCGGCGTAATAACAAAAGGAACAGTGAGAGAGATAGGTGTCACTTAATACATCAACCATGTATACCTCACTCGGCGTAATAACAAAAGGAACAGTGATAGAGGTAGGTGTCACTTAATACATCAACCATGTATACCTCACTCGGCGTAATAACAAAAGGAACAGTGATAGAGGTAGGTGTCACTTAATACATCAACCATGTATACCTCACTCGGCGTAATAACAAAAGGAACAGTCATAGAGGTAGGTGTCACTTAATACATCAACCATGTATACCTCACTCGGCTTAATAACAAAAGGAACAGTAATAGAGATAGGTGTCACTTAATACATCAACCATGTATACCTCACTCGGCGTAATAACAAAAGGAACAGTGATAGAGGTAGGTGTCACTTAATACATCAACCATGTATACCTCACTCGGCGTAATAACAAAAGGAACAGTGATAGAGGTAGGTGTCACTTAATACATCAACCATGTATACCTCACTCGGCGTAATAACAAAAGGAACAGTGATAGAGGTAGGTGTCACTTAATACATCAACCATGTATACCTCACTCGGCGTAATAACAAAAGGAACAGTAAAAGGACTATAGAGGTAGGTGTCACTTAATACATCAACCATGTATACCTCACTCGGCGTAATAACAAAAGGAACAGTGATAGAGGTAGGTGTCACTTAATACATCAACCATGTATACCTCACTCGGCGTAATAACAAAAGGAACAGTGAGAGAGATAGGTGTCACTTAATACATCAACCATGTATACCTCACTCGGCGTAATAACAAAAGGAACAGTGATAGAGGTAGGTGTCACTTAATACATCAACCATGTATACCTCACTCGGCGTAATAACAAAAGGAACAGTGATAGAGGTAGGTGTCACTTAATACATCAACCATGTATACCTCACTCGGCGTAATAACAAAAGGAACAGTGATAGAGGTAGGTGTCACTTAATACATCAACCATGTATACCTCACTCGGCGTAATAACAAAAGGAACAGTCATAGAGGTAGGTGTCACTTAATACATCAGCCATGTATACCTCACTCGGCGTAATAACAAAAGGAACAGTGATAGAGGTAGGTGTCACTTAATACATCAACCATGTATACCTCACTCGGCGTAATAACAAAAGGAACAGTGATAGAGGTAGGTGTCACTTAATACATCAACCATGTATACCTCACTCGGCGTAATAACAAAAGGAACAGTGATAGAGGTAGGTGTCACTTAATACATCAACCATGTATACCTCACTCGGCGTAATAACAAAAGGAACAGTGATAGAGGTAGGTGTCACTTAATACATCAACCATGTATACCTCACTCGGCGTAATAACAAAAGGAACAGTGATAGAGGTAGGTGTCACTTAATACATCAACCATGTATACCTCACTCGGCGTAATAACAAAGGAACAGTGATAGAGTAGGTGTCACTTAATACATCAACCATGTATACCTCACTCGGCGTAATAACAAAAGGAACAGTGATAGAGGTAGGTGTCACTTAATACATCAACCATGTATACCTCACTCGGCGTAATAACAAAAGGAACAGTGATAGAGGTAGGTGTCACTTAATACATCAACCATGTATACCTCACTCGGCGTAATAACAAAAGGAACAGTGATAGAGGTAGGTGTCACTTAATACATCAACCATGTATACCTCACTCGGCGTAATAACAAAAGGAACAGTGATAGAGGTAGGTGTCACTTAATACATCAACCATGTATACCTCACTCGGCGTAATAACAAAAGGAACAGTGATAGAGGTAGGTGTCACTTAATACATCAACCATGTATACCTCACTCGGCGTAATAACAAAAGGAACAGTGATAGAGGTAGGTGTCACTTAATACATCAACCATGTATACCTCACTCGGCGTAATAACAAAAGGAACAGTAATAGAGGTAGGTGTCACTTAATACATCAACCATGTATACCTCACTCGGCGTAATAACAAAAGGAACAGTGATAGAGGTAGGTGTCACTTAATACATCAACCATTGTATACCTCACTCGGCGTAATAACAAAAGGAACAGTGATAGAGGTAGGTGTCACTTAATACATCAACCATGTATACCTCACTCGGCGTAATAACAAAAGGAACAGTAATAGAGGTAGGTGTCACTTAATACATCAACCATGTATACCTCACTCGGCGTAATAACAAAAGGAACAGTGATAGAGGTAGGTGTCACTTAATACATCAACCATGTATACCTCACTCGGCGTAATAACAAAAGGAACAGTGATAGAGGTAGGTGTCACTTAATACATCAACCATGTATACCTCACTCGGCGTAATAACAAAAGGAACAGTGATAGAGGTAGGTGTCACTTAATACATCAACCATGTATACCTCACTCGGGGTAATAACAAACAGAACAGTGATAGAGGTAGGTGTCACTTAATACATCAACCATGTATACCTCACTCGGCGTAATAACAAAAGGAACAGTCATAGAGGTAGGTGTCACTTAATACATCAACCATGTATACCTCACTCGGCGTAATAACAAAAGGAACAGTGATAGAGGTAGGTGTCACTTAATACATCAACCATGTATACCTCACTCGGCGTAATAACAAAAGGAACAGTGATAGAGGTAGGTGTCACTTAATACATCAACCATGTATACCTCACTCGGCGTAATAACAAAAGGAACAGTGATAGAGGTAGGTGTCACTTAATACATCAACCATGTATACCTCACTCGGCGTAATAACAAAAGGAACAGTGATAGAGGTAGGTGTCACTTAATACATCAACCATGTATACCTCACTCGGCGTAATAACAAAAGGAACAGTGATAGAGGTAGGTGTCACTTAATACATCAACCATGTATACCTCACTCGGCGTAATAACAAAAGGAACAGTGATAGAGGTAGGTGTCACTTAATACATCAACCATGTATACCTCACTCGGCGTAATAACAAAAGGAACAGTCATAGAGGTAGGTGTCACTTAATACATCAACCATGTATACCTCACTCGGCGTAATAACAAACGGAACAGTGATAGAGGTAGGTGTCACTTAATACATCAACCATGTATACCTCACTCGGCGTAATAACAAAAGGAACAGTCATAGAGGTAGGTGTCACTTAATACATCAACCATGTATACCTCACTTGGCGTAATAACAAACGGAACAGTCATAGAGGTAGGTGTCACTTAATACATCAACCATGTGTACCTCACTCGGTGTAATAACGAAAGGAACAGTCATAGAGGTAGGTGTCACTTATCACAACTACACAATCGTTTCTCAAACTAATTAAAGTTAGACTTTGATTCTGCACTTCGATGCTCTACGATACGCTAAATACAAGATCCATCAACTTCCAGTTCGTGGTCACCTTAGAATGACCACTGGCCTAGAATTGGGTCATCTCAGGACATACTCAATGTATATATAATATCATCGGTTAAATGGTTTATAATTCAGAGAGATTCAATCACACCAAGGGTTTCATAGGCAACACTCAGATTGGCTCTCCATATAGGGGTCATGCTGAGGTGACCCTGAACAAGGAGTTGTTAGATCTAGTATTGGAGCGTATCATAAAACATCGTAGCGGAGCAGAATTACAAGTCTAAGTTTAATTAGATTGAATCATTTCTCTACAATGCAGAGCGCTGAAAAGTAGAAGATACAATATGCTCTGGGATGTCAAAAGCCTGTCTAACCATGGTTAATATAGATTAATTTGTAGGTCAATGTTACTATCTGTTATGATGATGATGAGATAGATTATGGTTGTGATGGTGAATCATGGATTGATGTTGGTTATGATGATGGTGATGATTGATGATATGATGAAGATGATATGAGTAAGATGTTTGAGAATGAGCGTGATAGTGATATTGAATGTGAATAAGAATGCAAGTATCTATTTATTATGTGGTATATTGCACATGAAAATGAAATAAAAAATAAATTATAAAAAAAAAATTATCTGTTAAACTGCAATCCATATAGTATTGTTTTGTCTGTTTCAAGGTCAACATTAGTGAGCTTGGTCTAGTCACACAAGGAGGAAAAGTTATATGGGGTAAGTGTTATGGTTGTGTCAAATCCATGGTATTGAAAACTATCAAAAGAGCACAAGTTTTAGAGATATTCCTGTACAATTATTGATAAAACCAAACTGATGATTGTGAATTATACAGAAATGTTGTGTAATTGTTCCACTGTCAGCAGTGCGACATTTTATCCAACAATCTTACATGAGTGGCTATGTAATAAGAAATTTATTAATCATTTGATATGCCTCGAGCCTTTAACAAGTTTAATAAATTTCATATTACATGGAAATCTATATAAGAGTGGTGAAATCAGACTCAGATTTGATATTTCCATCTACCAACACAATCGTGGGACATCATGTTTTGATCATGACGTCATTATTACCTGTGATGTCACATTAGTGTTATTACATGTGTCTTCGGGTATTTAGTACATGGCTGAATGGATCAATTCTCTGATGGTTCATTTAATACAAAGATTGAAACAAAAATTAAGGAAATTTACACATCTATACATATCTCACATGACCAGAGACTTACAGTAAATAATCTCTCGATTTAATTTGTTAATTCTATCCATGGAAATATAACTTTGGTCAGACTTTCAGAAAATATTATGCATTATTTTGTTGAATTTACATTTATTTAAACATGTTGTTCTGCTAGATATACTACCAACACTTAAACTTCCAAATTAAATATTGACAATTTGTTTTCAGGGAAATATGCCCAGGTGACAAATAATCCAGAAAACGACGGTTGTATAAACGCAGTGTTATTGGTGTAAATTGGTGGACTAATACAAAGACTTTAAACCTAAATCTCAGTTTATTTTTGAAGACCTTGATCTATTTATGATAGTGCTATTTGACCACAGTTAGTACTTCATATTACCGGCAGCTGGAAACGACATTATGCGAGTACTATGGCCAACTGCCAGATGAAATTCTAAGGAGCAATGTTAATTCTGAATTTCATTCAGTTGAACCCATTTATACCACTGACAATGCTCTTGATATTTATCTCATAAACTAAGGAATTTGTCCATCAAACTGAGAAATTAGCAAATTTTTTGGATGGTTGAGGAAAATATTGTACAGATTTAAAATTGCTGTGAAATGAAGCAAGACATTCATGATGGAGTTTAGGCAGGACACACTACATTAAAACACAACATCAGGATAGTGATATTCTAGCATGTTACAGGAATGAAAGAATGCATACATGTACGGTATTTAATGAAAAGATGCACAGTTTATATTACGGGAACTGTCGGAATACAAGAGGCAAAAAAACGTTGAAATATGTTCTAAGTGCAGCAATTGAACATATTGAAGAATAAATGGATTGTTATCCATTAAGAAGTATATATTTTGTTTATTTTTATTGATTTTCTGTTTACTCTATTGTTTAAAGGGACATTCATGAATTTGTTTGGATATCAAGAAAGGTCAAAACATAACTTGAAATACCAGAAAATTGATTATGGTACATGTTGCAGTAAAACATGTTTATATAACGAACACGCTTTCACCTAAGTCACGGTTAAAATATATTTTTCTTTCTCAGCCAAGGTCCATATTTATTTGAAATGTGTGTATGACGAACTACATATATTAAACAAAGTAATTTTGTTAGTCCCAAGAGGTTTCTTATAACCATGTTTTACAGTTTAATGCACATTGGTGGTAAAATCATTCATTATTGAGTTGTGAAGGAAAATTATATAGCAGTAAAAATCCATGTACTGGCAGTTATAGTTGATGATTGGTATTTATCAATACATTTACAATAAGATTGATTTTCAAAACTAAAATTTATTATAATATACACGAGTTTATCCTTTCACACTGATCATTAAGTGTGGATCTTAAGACAAGGTTCAAAAAGTCGACATTTTGATGGCGTTCCTGAAAGTAAAACATGTTCCACAGAGTTTGATTAATAGGGCATTCATGTTTGTCCTCGGGGCATAGGGGCAACTCAAGAAGCCCATACACATAATTCCAATTACAAGAGTATCTAATGTCTAATTTATGCCCATTCATAGATTAAATGTTTTAACTTATGTAGTCAGTGGCGAAATTGTTCATCCTTGCTTTCAGGTTTAGCAAACTTCATCAAGAAAATGAAAACTATCAGTATGAACTTTTGGTTACTTAATCACAGATTCCACTACACACTCCATTATCTAACATCAACAGTCACTTTTAGTTCAAAGAAATTCTTTTCATCATGTGTCTTGTCACCAAGTTTTTTCTTTTTCGTTATTAGTCTGTTCATTGTCTTGATATATTTCTTTGTACCGAGACAGTTGATGTATTTCTTTGTCTTGAAATGAATCTCTTCTGCGAGAAATAAAATCAGCGACACATAAAAGGACCGACGATACAGATACAACAGCCAAGATTCTTGTCGGCACAGCTGGCATAATGATCTTGATGTTCAGGTAACATGTATCTACAAACAATGAAAATGAATTTTAGTAAACATAGCATACAAAAGGCTCAAAGGATTGCTATGTTTCAATGGGTTAAAGATAGTAGAGGTAATTGTTTACAACAAAATTCTTAAGAAATAAGCTAATCTATAAAAATTAGTGAGTTTTCTTTAGTAAATACACCAGGTGTGCACTACAGGTCCTATGAGTCTTTTTAAGGATTTATAAGTGAGAAGGATTTGTTACACAGGGTTTTGAACGAAGATGTCGCGAGTGCTTTTGTGTTTGTGCACTGACTGTGACCTTGGGCGACGACTGATTTTCATTCAATATCTGCCGGCGCAACTTTTGATGTAGCTTGCAAGTGTCAGGCTTACCGTATTACTTTCTGAAGCGGACCATCATTTCATGAGATGTCATATTTTTTGAATGAAAATTTTAAAACAAACAAGGACTAAATTTATTAAGCTTTACGTTGGTGTTTCTTTTTATTCGATATGACACATATTTGTTGAGAAAAATATGTTTTTATTACCAGTTCATAGGCGTTTCGCGTAGCGTTAGTAGCATAAAGAGACAGTTACAAATCCTTCTCACTTATAAATCTGTGGTCTTTTGTTCAGGAAAATGATTAAAGTAGATTGCTGCAATCTCTGAACTTCATTATACGATTTACGATCCATAAATAAATATGATTCATAACATTATTGGCACAATGTAAAGATCCAAAAGTACCTCATGGTGTTGTACCTCTGAGTAACATTGTTGGAGTACACACACAATTTGTTATTTATATATATATACATAGCCTAGGCTACATGTATATAATATTGAAAACTCCTGTGGTTTGACTGTCTATCAAAAAATATTGCCACAGTGTTATCAGCTTATGTAACAGGTATAATTTGAGAACTCCAAAATCGGTTAAATATCTTCCATTATGCCATATTGACGTTTATCAATTTATGTGAACTTTACTGATAGCACATGCGTCTGCTGATGGTTTGGAAAAATATAATAGCCTACTCCTATAGTATAATATATATTCATATAATAGGGGTAGGCCTAGGCTGTTATATCACTTTGCAAAACCAGAAGCTGACCCATGTGCTTAAGTATATGCACTTGAAATTACCTAGAATAGAGAAATGTTTACGATGTCGGCCTATCGGTCGTCTGTGTGTTGGTCTCGTTCGTCTGCTCCGAAGACTTTCCCTCTTTTTGCTTTGCAACAGCTTGTCGAACAGTCGGTAAATAAATATAAACGCCTCCTAAAATACCAAATGTCATGGAAAATAATATTGCGCCAATGCCAACCCCTCCTCTGTTTTTCCTAATCAACATTTCTCTCCAGTTTCACCTTGTACACACGTTTTTCAGGGTCAATGAAGCGCTCTAGGAGATTATAACAAACAAATCGGAGTCGGTTACGGAACCATCCGGAAATTTTATTGGAATTTGGTAAGAAATAATACATTTATTTACCGTGATTTTTCTCTCGTCAATACATGTATATATAGTTATTTTTTAATTCTTGATTTTTTTTTTAATTATTGAATAAATAGAAATTAAAGATGCGCCACCGTTGACAAATGTTTTCTTCTATATCAAAATTAGTAGATGAATTAGTATTTTTTCCGGTTACAAAAGCTACTTACTTTACACTATTACATAAATAATATAATAATATGTATATATGTTTCTGACTATTACCACCACTGAAAAGTTTGTGGTTCTAATTTTACTTAAAGAAAAAAAAAATATTCAAAAATGAATAATTGCGTCCCGATATAAATTCTGTGGCACAATGTGTGGAATGAAGTACCTGCACAAAAAGCTAAATAAATTATTTGATATTATTTTTCGTGTTAATTAGACATATATATTAAACACCAATCATTCTTTAAATGACGAGTATTGTTGATATTATGTCATTGATATGGTTCATCTTTAAAGAATATTACTTTTCCTGCTGTTCCGTGTGTAAAATTGTTGTCACACAACTCTTAAGTAAGCTTACCTCCAAAATTTGAATTATGTTTCAGCGTACTTATTTATGCAACTTTTTTATGAAGATATCAAAAACAAGCAAAGAACAAGAAACAATTAAAACAGTATTTAATTATTTTCATTATTTCAAACATAATTAATAACAAGCAACCATCTTCAACAATAAAAGCACCATATAATTTCTTCGTAAGAAGACATTAATAATGTCATCACTTTTTCTTTCACATAAAACCATATTCTATTCAAATACAAATACATTTTGTATATTGTAAATATACAAGATTGTCTCCCCTTAATTATTGGCATTCATTCGTATTAAACTTATTTTTTTTAATGTTAAACATATCAAAATCAGGATTGTTTAACGATATGCCAACGGAGAAGGAAAGCTGAAGTTTCTGGAGAAAAACAATCTCCTTGAAGTCTTGTCTGGTAGTTAACTAACTGCCCAACAAAAGTCACAACCGATCTGTATTTGACCCAAAAAGCAACCCTATGCTTATAATTACCCCCTTTTTTGAGGCCTTATATATAATCATATATTCACTAATATCCTCATATTCACCTATCCTAAATTTAAATCCTTAATTAAATTCAGACTCAAAATATGAATATCATATTTATCTTATTTGGAGAGTAGAGATGACTTAGGGGATCGAATAAATAAAACAAATAATTATACCCTGCCTCCACTCTGTTCCCGACAGGGTATGAATTCCGTCCCATTGTCGATAGCATTGCATGCCAAAAGGTGATTCACAGGCAATTTCAGAATAACAATTGGAAAAAAAATTAAGATCTATTACAGCTTCAAAATCAAAACACACAAAAATACTCATTGAAACTTGCATGATGAAAATTCAACGTTAGAATATTTTAAAATAACCATATAAGAGATACTTTTCATAGATCCCCACAACTCTTTCCTCGTAATTTTTTTATCACCTTCAAAAATATAATATACAATATCAATGTTCATATCAATATGAGAGCTTAAATATCAGATCTTCATATCAACATAATAGCTAAAATATCAGATCTTCATATCAATGTAAGAGCTTAATATCAGACATTCATATCAACATAAGAGCTTAAATACAGGAAGTTAATATTATCATGAAGTGTTGAAATATTGAATATTAAAATCAATACATGATATTTTACTTATTAAAGTTTTAACATTAAATTTATTCTGTCATTTTCATCACTTATTTTCCCACAACTGATAAAATGTTAACTTCATATTATCAATATAATCACCAGAGTTCACATAAAGATTTCTTTTTTTCAAATTGTATCTGCCACTGATCTATTGAATCTTGTTCACATAATAGCTGTTTTTCACAAAAAAAAAAGTATTATTGCATGTAAAAATCTCTGTACTTTGGTCTGAAATTTTGTTGTTTGATAATATGCCGTTTTTTTTTTGTTTTTTTTTCATCATTGCAATTGTCTTTATAACTCTTTACTCATTCATCCCCCAAAACACATTTGGACTCTTTAATTCTAATTCTGGTACAGTCCATTACAGAATCATAGGGGTGAACTGGTACAGTCCATTACAGAATCAAAGGGGTGAACTGGTACAGTCCATTACAGAATCATAGGGTGAACAAGTCACTCCCTCAGTGATTTGGTCCAAGACTTTTCCGTCGCAGAGAAGGTGGTTTGAATTCCTTTTTCACCGTGCGACTGATGTTAGTTGCAAGCGGAGACAGAGGTGCTGGGGAGCCAAAGTTTAGTAGTCGTGCCATTCTCGCCTGGTACGCAGCTTGTCCTTGTTTACTTGTACGAGATGCCGCACTTTCCTCTTCAACAGACGGTGTTGATGTAGATGTGGACAGTTTTCCTTCAATAGGAGTGTTCAGGACCGAGTCCAGAGGGTCGGTGTCCTGTTTAAGGTTTTTCTGTTGGAACGCAAAAAAAAAGTGATACTTGAAGATTGTAAATTTGCTAAAAGACATTCACAAAATATATCAGAAAGCTTTGCTTCCACCATAAAATAAGATGTCATAATAATGTTATTATATCTGTCTTACAATACTTATTACATGATAGAGTAAGCCTACTTTATGTCTAACAAGAACTGTTTGAGAACAGCAAAGCTTGCCTCTGGCAGCCATTTAAGACATACTTAAGAGCTTAATATCATGCAAGTAAATGTTTTTTCAACACTTGCACCAATACCTTAACTTTGTGATTTCGATCCAATGGGCCTTCTGAAACTCTCAAAATCCAGCATTTTCTTCCTTAAATTGATAATTAATACATATCATAACATTTATAATCCTAAATTGATGAAGAAATCAATGTTGCGAATTCAGAAAGGTAAACACTTACTTCTGGTGTCAACTTTCTTGTGTTATCTTTCTTCTGCATCTGGAGATCCAGCAGCTGTCCCTTTGCCCTTTCCAGGAATCCATGTGTATTCTGATGCAAAAGAAAATAGTAATTCACAGATATACATCATATACATTGCATGGTAAAAAACACTTAAAAAGACACAAATGTATTGATTTTAAAATTCGATGTTTGTGGATACTTCAATATGCCATGGGTCGAGTTTCATCAATCTTAAGGAATAACTTAACATAGAATTCTCCATAGGAAAGAATTAATACAGATATTTAGCAAAGCTCCGTAACATGAGATTTTCCCCTTTACTCCTGTAATGCTTTCCTATGGAGAATTTTAAAATAATTCCTTAAATTTAAGGAATGCTCATGAAACTGGACCATGGTTGGGAGTTTTTAAATTTTACTTTTGGGAAAAAACATTCTGTATATATTCATATATATATATTCAAGAATATATCTGTATATATTCATATATATATATTCTTTTTGGGCCGCGGTGGCCGAGTGGTTAAGATGTCCCGACATATTACCACAAGCCCTCCACCTCTGGGATGCGGGTTCGAATCCTATGTGGGGCAGTTGCCAGGTACTGACCGCTGGCCGGTGGTTTTTCTCCGGGTACTCCGGCTTTCCTCCACCACCAAACCTGGCAAGTCCTTACATGACCCTGGCTGTTAATAGGACGTAAAACTAAACAAACCAAAATATATATTTTTTTAATTTCACTAACAACCATGGTCATACAAGGAACATTCCTTCCTTTAACAAACGAAAGTGTTGAGGATCTAAATGTAATTCATACTTACTGTCACCACAGACTTAATTTTCTCGAGTGCCCTCCTCTGTGTCGGATACTGTGACGTCTGTGTGATAGTGGAACACTCCAGACTAGCCTCCAGTAGGGGTAGAACAGACGACCGATACAGCGATTTGTCCATCAGGTTACTGGCGCAGAACACACGACCTTCACATAACACATCGTCTAGGGAGAAACTCTACAGACATAAAACATAACACATCTTCTAAGGGAGAAACTTTACAGACATAAAACATAACACATCTTCTAGGGAGAAACTCTACAGACATAAAACATAACACATCTTCTAGGGAGAAACTCTACAGACATAAAACATAACACATCTTCTAGGGAGAAACTCTACAGACATAAAACATAACACATCTTCTAAGGGAGAAACTTTACAGACATAAAACATCTTCTAGGGAGAAACTCTACAGACATAAAACATAACACATCTTCCAGGGAGAAACTCTACAGACATAAAACATAACACATCTTCTAGGGAGAAACTCTACAGACATAAAACATAACACATCTTCTAGGGAGAAACTCTACAGACATAAAACATAACACATCTTCTAGGGAGAAACTCTACAGACATAAAACATAACACATCTTCTAAGGGAGAAACTTTACAGACATAAAACATCTTCTAGGGAGAAACTCTACAGACATAACACATTACACATCTTCCAGGGAGAAACTCTACAGACATAACACATAACACATCTTCTAGGGAGAAACTCTACAGACATAACAACATAACACATCTTCTAGGGAGAAACTCTAGACTTAAAACATAACACATCCTCTAGGGAGAAACTCTACAGACATAACACATAACACATCTTCCAGGGAGAAACTCTACAGACATAACACATAACACATTTTCTAAGGGAGAAACTCTACAGACATAAAACATAACACATCTTCTAGGGAGAAACTCTACAGACATAAAACATAACACATCTTCTAAGGGAGAAACTCTACAGACATAAACATAACACATCTTCCAGGAGAAACTCTACAGACATAAAACATAAAACATCTTCCAGGGAGAAACTCTACAGACATAAAACATAAAAACACCTTCTAGGGAGAAACTCTACAGACATAACACATCTTCCAGGGAGAAACTCTACAGACATAACACATAACACATCTTCTAGGGAGAAACTCTACAGACATAAAACATAACACATCTTCTAGGGAGAAACTCTACAGACATAAAACATAACACATCTTCTAGGGAGAAACTCTACAGACATAACACATCTTCCAGGAGAGAAACTCTACAGACATAAAACATAACACATCTTCTAGGGAGAAACTCTACACATCTTCAGGGAGAAACTCTAAAACATAAAACACCTTCTAGGGAGAAATAACAATAACATATCTTCTAGGGAGAAACTCTACAGACATTAAACATAAACATATCTTCTAGGGAGAAACTCTACAGACATAACACATCTTCCAGGGAGAAACTCTACAGACATAACACATAACACATCTTCCAGGGAGAAACTTTACTGACATAAAACATAACACACCTTCTAGGGAGAAACTCTACAAACATAACACATCTTCTAGGGAGAAACTCTACAGACATAAAACATAGCACATCTTCCAGGGAGAAACTCTACAGACACATAACACACCTTCTAGGGAGAAACTACAGACATAACACATAACACATCTTCTAGGGAGAAACTCTACAGACATAAAACATAAACAACATCTTCTAAGGGAGAAACTCTACAGACATAAAACATAACACATCTTCTAGGGAGAAACTCTACAGACATAACACATAACACATCTTCCAGGGAGAAACTCTACAGACATAAAACATAACACATCTTCTAGGGAGAAACTCTACAGACATAAAACATAACACATCTTCTAGGGAGAAACTCTACAGACATAACACATAACACATCTTCCAGGGAGAAACTCTACAGACATAACACATAACACATCTTCCAAGGAGAAACTCTACAGACATAAAACATAGCACATTTTCTAGAGCGAAACTCTGCAAATATAAAAACAAATCATTATGTTTGGCTGGAAGACATTGATTCATGGAGATTTTTTTTCGGAAATTTACTTTTCTGCAAAATATTATGAAAGCAATTTGCACTCAGAAGACATTAGTTAACAGTAAAGCACATTAGGACATAATATCATGGTTTCTCCCTGTCCTATAGACTTTGAGGTACAACATTTTGACTGTATCATACCCTTACCTTCAATCCTCCCCAGAACTTGATACCCAGGATACTGCCATGTACATCCACTGCATACACTACTTCTTGGTGTCGCCCACTGTAACAAAATATTAAAATTTGTTAAAGTATTTTAAATCAAATTTAAGAATTTCTTTCAATTTTCTTAAAATGACCCCAGATTCCAAAAAAGTTATGGATAATCTATATGGTTTTTAAAATGAAGAAAGCAGTAAATAAATTTATTTGCTATGTGATAAAGGTGTGGATATCTTTGAAATAATACAGAGAGTTGCAATGTTGTTTCAATCTAAGGTACAGTTCAATCTTTTATAGGGACACAAAATCCTAAATAATGATATGCATTGGAACTCTAATTCATATATATATATGTAAACTTTTTTCTATATATCAATCTGATTAAAATTAGACTTGTAATTCGGCTCCACTATGATGCTCTATGATATGCTCCAATACTAGATCTAACAACTCCACGTTCGGGGTCACATCAACATGACCCCTGTTGTTAGCCAATCAGCGTCTCCCATACAGAATCTTTGGAATGATTGTTTCTTTAGGCAGTGCATCCCGAGGTGTTCCGATTCTAGGCCAGGTGTCATGCTGAGGTGACCCTGAACGGAGAGTTGTTAGATTTTTGATTGGGGCGCGTCATAGAGCATAGTCGTGGAGCGGAATTGCAAGTCTAATTTTAATTTGATTGGTTTGATGGAAGACTATGCTAAACTGACAAGAAATACCTATGACTTTCACATGTGAATCATAATTTTTGTTCTCAAAACATCTGATTTTAGTTTTCATTGGCATTATAAATTATAAGCAGGACTCCTGATTTCCAGGGGGAAAGTTTTATAATGTAAGCAAAACATTACATAATATATGAGAAACTCAATAGTTAAGCACATTGTCATTTACCTCTCTGCAAAATCCATCGTAGATACTGATATAACCATCCCTACAAAATCTGCCTCACCGTACATTGGCTGACGACATTTAATGTCTCTCACACTCAACACCTTACATAAGAAGATTTTAAATTAGATTGATTTAAATAAAAGGTAAACAAAAACAATTAACACATCATGATCACAAGCAAACATTTCTTTAAATGTGTCTCTAAAATTTTATCATGCTACAAGAAACACGTTTTAACAAAGAAACATTCAAATCAGTACTGTAATATATACCAACTTTCTTTTGTGAATGTTTATCTTCATAAAATTAGTATCTACTAAGTATATTATTGATACTAATAGGCACATCCAGTCATTTTTTTAAATCTGCAAATGTTAATTTTCGCATACTTGTTTTGAAATGGAAGTCGTGAAATTTAGTAGCCGCGAAAGAAAGTTTAGTTACCGTACATGATAGGTATATGATCTGCTATCTGATAAGCAGGGCATATATAGAGATTACATGGTTAGTAGATTACATTTCAATGTTCATCTTTGTGCAAGATGTAAGAAAGCCAAGATGACAAAGTGTTGCTGACTATTTCGATTTTCAGTTTTAAATAATCTTCAACTTACCTCCCTTGGTTCATAGACCATATCCAGTAAATTCTCGTCGATGGATACCGGCATGAACCTTGTCTGTCTGGTGGCGGTCAGTTGGACGTCACACTGTTTGTATTTTGATCTAATGGAGAAAAGATAAAGACATATTTGTATTTTGACATGGACAGCAAGAATAAAGATAACTTCTGTGATTATTTCTTAAGTATTCTTCATTTTCGAAAATCAGATATCGTTCTTTGATAAAAAATGGTTAGAGAAGTAAAACTTTTCGTATAAAAGATACCTTTCCTTAGTTATTCTAAGGTACGACAATGAGTTTCTGATTATTTCGCTAGTTTCATGGCTTCATTGAAAACGCTAATATAACGAAAATAAACCACAAGTAAAATGTACCCGCTATACACTAAGTACCAGTAATTAAACATTTGTACCTTGATGAGCTGGCATTCAATCCAAATATCTTGTATCGTGTTCCTTCCTTCAGCTCTATCACATCCTGAGTAGGTCGCCAAACTGTCACTGTGGTAGCTATTTTGGAAAAGGAAAAAAAATCAAATACCAAATTCAGCTAAATTAAAGAAAACATATCGAAAAACTTAATAACTGTACTGTCATATCTTATGAATACCCAACACAAAATTCTTTTGAAAAGGTATAAAGAAAAGTCATATAGCAAGTTTTGAAAAAGATAAAATACCAAATTCAGCAACATTTTAATAGGGATTGACAACTTCAATTACTATCATTTCCAATTTATAAATTTCATTGTTTTAGAAAAAATATTTATTGTCTTTCAAACATCATTATGATAGTGCTGTGTTTTACTAAATCAGTAAAATTGAACATTTGTTCAATATCTTACACATGTACATAAAACTTCATGCTTTTATCATAATATTTAACATATATCATTATAGTATAAACTTACATGCTTTAGAATCCATGTCCTTTCTGGAGCAGCCAACAAACCTCATCTTCACTAATGGTATGACAGTTCTTTCAGAAGTTGTCTAAAGTTACATGACACAAAACATTATATTTATAATTTATTTGACATGGAAAGTGAAAGTTTTCTGAAGAGTTAAGTAAAATATCACCAACACAAACAGAAACCCATGAGACAAAGCCCAGTTACCCACATCATTATCCTAGGCCTTCACCTTGATTCATGGTCAAGGTGAAAAAGGTAATAATGAAACAAATAATCATATAGTACAGTTTTTCACTCAGTTGTATAGATACATAGGAGCATTGGCCAGCATTAATGGATGTCAAAGGAAAATAATCTATTATAGTCAAAGGGAGATAATCTATTTACTGAGATTTTACTGCAATTGTGTAGTCAAAGGGAGATAATCTATTTTCTGCCACTGTATGGTCAAAGGGAGATAATCTATTTACTGCAACTGTAGTCAAAGGGAGATAATCTATTTGGTGCCGCTGTATGATCAAAGGGAGATCATCTATTAACGGCCATGGTATATGTTGTTTTAAACCATCATCATGTATTTTAAATTCAGAGCGAATATCATTTACTTGGTAAAGGAAATGCTGCTTCCTATTTCTATGGCCAAAATACTACCCTAAGATGTGGGAAGAAGAATAGCCAGATGGTAGGTCTTCCTTCAAGTAAAATTTACTGATTACTTCATCACATGTTAGAATGGTTAATCAATAAGTGTTTCCTGTTTTTTATAGTATCTTTTACGAACCTGCCAAGTTTTCTGGAACTCTTCATGTAGTTTTTGCCGTTTTTCATCTTGGACTTGACGACGACGCTCTATTAGAAGTTCTCGCTGTCTGTCACTCAGATATTCCTAAACAGATTAATGAGTATTTAAAATTAGACCATTATAACGGTGAAGAAAATTATTTTACCACAACTTCACAAATTCAGATTTTCTACTCGAAATCAATACACGTATATTATTGTGAACTGATTTTTATTAAACAACAAGAATGAAACAAATTTTGTTTTATCTTCTTTCAGCTTTTAAAAAATTACTGGGTTTTGAAATTAATTTATTATTATTTCAATGTTAACTTTTTTCTTTTTTTTTTAATAAGTATACAATATACTATAATAATTTTATATACCGGGGGTATGTAAGACATATACAACTAGAAATATGTCTGTTAGACATTAAGTGCTCGCTAAATACTTTCTAACCTTAATTTCCGCTATGATGTCATCCTCTGCAACAGATGTATGTAGCACTTTCGCTCATTATTCTTGGGAATATTGCAAGGAGATGGTTTACGCCCTTGGTGCATTGTAATAAATACTTTCCTTAACTTCATCAGAACTTTAAATGTGAAATTACTTTGAAGCTCTTTGTTACATAAAAGTGTGTTTACTATCATATTGATATTGATACGATAAACTTGTTTCGTTGTTCAAAATAGTCGTCTGCTAGAAATCATCCAGTCTTTGTCCAGTGCTTGAACGCCTTTCTTTGTCCAGTGCTTGAACGCCTTTCTGGGGTACATTAGATTTAGAGCTCAGACACTCAGACTGATATATATGTATATATATTATAATGTGTTTTTTTTATTCTGTTTCTCTCACGCAAAACTGTGTAATTTTATAAATATTAATAAGAACTGCAGCAAATGCGTTCTATGGTCACAGAGTTTAGTAAGCGATAGTGCAACATACACCTAGGACCTAGGATGATGTGAAATATATTAAATATGTGGCCTGTACTAAAAGTTATCCGTTTCGTCACTTTCTTTTATTGACTATATAAACCTGAATTGCATTGTATTTTGTTCCGGAAGTTTCCAAAGTCGATCAGATGCTTAGAATATCGTGACTGTAGCAAGAGTTTGTATGATACGCCGCATGAAGTTTACACAAAACAAATGCGTTTAGCACTGTGAAATGTCACTGTTGTTAATTTATAGTAGATTATTGCTGACAAGTATATCTTGATATAAGTTTTTGAAAGGTTGGTGTCACTAGATATCTAAATCATAGAAAAATCTATTAAACGCTATAAGACACTGACTCTTTCATATGTACATATGTAGGATAGAACTATTCCACCCGAGGGTACAGAATTTTGGGTCAGAACCGAGGCTTGCCGAGGTGACCCAAAATTCTGTACCCGAGGGTGGAATAGTTCTATCCTACATAATTTACATATGAAAGAGTTATTTTCTCACATTGCTTGTCGAGTTACTTGCACGAAAGGTGAGGCAGCCATTTTGTTACAAAATATTAACTTCTTAAATAATTGATCGATTTAAAAAATAAGAACGCCATTCGAAAGAGCTCATCAAAGTTTGGTTTATATTAATAAATATAAACAAGAAATCTTAGGTAAAACGGTTTGAAATGCAAATTAAACAAATGAAATGGTAAATAAATCCGGCAAATCAATCGAAATAGAAGAAAAATGACGTCAACTTTGGCTGATATGACGTCATCTGATTGTTCGGCAATTGTGACGTCACAGCTATGTAAGATAGATTTATCTTACATAGCTGTCTTTCATGGGACAACTCTATCTTACATGGCTAGCTATGTAAGACACTGAACTCCGGTATTGCGTTCGCAGTTGGAAGCTGCGCATAGCGGGTGTACACAGACTCTGCTCCCAACAAGGAAAATAATAGTACGAGTACACTCGAACTAAAAATAATTAATAAGTTATTTCTTATTGACATTGAAATGTTCTTTATATCCCATTATCCTCTAGTCTGTACCATGAGTAGTCACATAATGGGACTGCTGTATACCTCTATCATATAAGGTTGTCTGCTGGTAGAGTAAGCCTCGTAAATCTCATGGCCAGTTTGAAGGTGCTCTACTTCTCTTTTCGTCCATTTCTTTTTAGAAATACACTTTTCTGGAAAAATAAATCAACCGCAAAACAAGTGTAACTTAATGTCAGAAAGAGATATGTCTTTTAAAAATTCAGTTTTATGTCTTTTCTAACTAGCAAAGTATGTTAAGTCCGAAATTCTGATCACTTCTAATAAATTAAAATTAGATACAGAAAGTGGTGATGTACACATTACATACAGTTGCAATAAAAAAGATTATCTCCCTTCTACAAATACGGTTTCTCAGTATGAGGATTATCTCCATTTGACCACACAGTTGCAGTAAATAGATTATCTCCCTTTGACTGTAGAGTCTCAGTAAGAGGATTATCTCCCTTTGGCCATACAGGGCCCAGTTTCATGAACATTCCTTAAATTTTAGGAATTCCTTAACTTAAATTTCCCCAAAGAAAGGCATTACGAAACTTAAGGAAAAAATCTTAAGTGAAGGAGCCTTCCTTAAAATCTGTAATGCTTTTCTATGGAGAATTTTAAGTAATTTAAGGAATGTTCATCAAACTGGGCCAAGTTGCGGTAAATAGATTATCTCCCTTTGAAAATACAGTTTCAGTAAGAGGATTATCTCCTTTTGACTATGATATTCAGTAAGTAGCTCATATCCCTTTAACTATCATGAGTATATAAACGTGTACATATACACCACAAGGTGAATCATCAAACTAAAGCCACTGGTATTTATAGTGTTTTATTGGGTTTCATGCCTATTTATTATATAATATGTTTAATAATAATTCTGAAATAAATTTTCTGTTGGAAATCAATTTTGTGAAAAATATGCATATATCAAAATGATTCATACTAGCTTGTAATGGTTTATTTCCATGACTGAAATGGTTACGCATCATTCCATATTTCTGGTTTCCAATGACTGATAACAAAGCACTGTACTATACCTACCCTCAGTGTCTTCCCGTTCAAACTCCGACTGTAACTTGGCGTAGAGTTTCTCCATCTCGTCCTGGCGGTGTCGCTGGTATTGATGCTGGTACTTATTCTCTGCCAGACTGGTCCTGAACACAGAGCCTCCCTCACTCAACTTCTCCATATACTGAGAATATTTATATTAATATCTATAGAGTACACATAGACGTACAATTTACCTACAGACATTTTGAACATTGTGTATTCAAAAAGTAAAGAAATTTCTCAGCTGCTGATGAAATCTTAACGCGCTACTTCAGAAAGGCAACTATAACCATTTTATTTCTCAATTTAAAGGCAGCATAATTAAGATTTAAAAGCACAACATCATTTCAAAGAGAATTAGATGTAAAGCAATGTATATTTGAATGAATATGAGTAAATTGTATTAAAATATCAAAGGAACCATTTAAAAATTCATTATTCATTTAAGTAAATTTTATTTTAAGTCATAAAAAAGTGCAAGATAATATAAACATGGTCAATACGTTGGTTTCGAGATCCCAAATCGACGTGGGTAAAGTACAATTTACTGTCGATTAGTCAACCATCTGGTGATTATGACATCATCATTTGACGTGAGTTTCATGACGTCATACATCATCATTTGACGTGAGTTTCATGACGTCATAATCACCAGAAGGTGGGACTAATCAACGGTAAATTGTACTTTACCTATGTCATTTTGGAATCTTGAACCCATCGTATTGACATAATGTATTTAGCAAGTTTATTGTATTCATGTAAACATATTCTTTTAGAAGTTTTTCCAATATTTACCATCTGTGGATATTTCCTGGCTAACACAACATCTATGCAGCCAACATTGCCTCCCTCGCCATACAGGCCTGACAGTGGTATACAGAGGGGGCGGGGGTCACTCTGGTACCCCAGCTTGGCATCCCAGGGGGCAGGGCGAGTTGAGTTGGCACAAAGTTTCAGCATCAGGAAGGGTGGGGCCTAAATATGAAAAACAGCTCAACATATTTTTTAAGGTCTATAAAAATGATAGTTTGAGGAAATGTGATGTAAAAACTGAAATTACAACATATTTATTGCTTAGAATTCCACCATGAATATAAAGATGAAAGCCAGAGTTCCCAACAAAAACACACCAACTTATAACCAGTACTTCATAACTATTATGTGGGCTTCAAGAAATGGGGAGATGGAGAAATTCTGGTATCTCATCTTACTTGATAAATGCAGGCCATCGCAAAGGAAATAATTCATGTACCACGTGATACCCAATTATGTTTGTGTAGGACTATTGTTTCTATTTTGTGATGGAATAATGTCAATAGATGATAACCTGAGCTAACGTCACTTCAGGAAGATTAGAAAGAGTTGAATTCCATCATCACTGGGACTGTTAGTCCTTCACAAATGTTATCGGGTATCATATGGTACGTGAATTAAGCCCATTTGATATGATAATGAAACAATTTTGACAACAGTTGATTTGTAGTCAAAATTAAAAATGCAAAAAGACAGTATTTGTGAAATAGTAAATTTCCTCACACGTCTCTCTATTTGTTTACATGATTTCATGAAAAACCTTGGTTTCTATACAAACCTCGAGTGGTGTACAGGCGTCCTGAGGACCTTGAAGTTCTGCTCCACTCAGACAGAGTTTGTCTCCCACACGGATCCTGTGTTTGACTACGTGGTCTGACAGAGGAACATCTAATTTTGCTGCGATACTGTACCAGCCATCTGTTAGCTCTACACAAACCTGTACAACAAAAGCAAGTCTTCTAGGTTGTCTTTAAAATATTTTAATGCTGAAAGTTAAAACTGAAAATAAGTTATGTTCAATATTTTAAGGTTATACAACAATGTTTGACAAATTGAAATTTCATGAAGTGAAAATTATGCAGTTAAGAATACATAGAGTTTAGAATTCTGATAAAGAAAATTCTCAGTATTAGAGACAGTCATGCATTTATAAATTGATAACCATGAATTTGTATTAAGTGTTTTCATTATAAATGTGTATTACTGTATCTGCTTGTACCTGAATAAACTCAAATATGACAAAGATATTTGGATTAAAACTTTTTTCTCTTTCTCATACTTTGAAAATCTTTAGAACATAGCAGGTTTATATTTCACAGCATTTACCTGTGAGTCTAATTTGTCAGTAGACGATATCTCTTTAGATGTGGCTGACGTCTGCTTCTCATTCCTGTCTGCCTGCTTATCTCCCTTGTTCGTCGAGTTAGATGCTACATCACTCTGGCCCGGCTGTGACTGTTGGTGTATCCCACAGACACACAGTACCATCCTTTTACTGGCTGTATCGTCACGCTCCATTATCTTCTTCAGGGCTGACCTTTAATATATCGGGTATTACGTTACAAACATTTTTTGGTGATATTATTTACTCCTGAAGACACATTTGAATTATTTTAATATAGGTGTTTCGAGACACCAAAAATATGTGGGTAAAGTACAATTTACACCGGTAATATTTTTTACATGAATTTTACCTGAAATTCATGTGGAGAAAAAATTCCTGTGTACTATTGATAAGTCCCACCTTCTATCAAAATATGACGTCACAATCACCAGAAGGTGGGAAAATCAATGATGAATTGCACTGTAATTTCCACACATTATTTTGGTTTCTCAAAATCGACATATTGTAAGGCTGGAAGAAGTTAGCATAATATCATAGGATCAAATGATTTACAGGGAATCAAAATAAAATGATTTACAGGGAATCAAAATACAATAGCCTTAACCCAGTTACCCTGCAAAATGTAATTTAGGCATATAAAGGGGTCTCTGATGTCAACAAAGGTCAAAATGAAGATCAGAGTGGTGAATTTTGGGTAAAATCCATATCATTACACTACCTAATATCTTACTCAGCTTTTTCTCACGCATGAATTTCCAATGTAGAGTAGTGTAGTACACAGAAACAGATAGCTCAAAGGTCAAAATTTGGGTCACAATGACCTACTTATTAAAGGCAACAAACAACAAGACCTTAGAAAAGTTGTAAACACCAAAGCAAGGAGTTTTAAACAAGTGTATAAATGCAAACAACTGCAACAACATGTCGTTTATTCACCTCATAATCCTCTGAATTACATGAACTAAATTGCATGAATAATAACTATACCTTTGACAATTGTCGATTTCACGGTCATATCTGTACTTCATCTGTAGCATGACAACCTCCGGAGTCAGCGCTCTGAAACATAAAACAGTAGTTTTAATAGATTTTAGATCCGCAGTTTCCAATCACAAAATATTAAAAAAAGAGTACATAAAAAGAACTCCAAACAATAAGGCCGTTTTCGATTATACGGTTTGACTGGTTGGACTTAGTTGTTCGTTTATGAATTAAAGACAGAACTGGTGATTTTATATTGCTTTCAGACGAGCCTTGACAAAGCCCTTACAGGCCTGTATCATAAACTGCAGGTCCGTCAGGTATATACATAAAATAAAGATTTTTACAAACGGTTGAACCGGTTGTTCCGAATAAACGAAAACGGCCTAAGACTGACATGTTAAATTATTGCCTGGTTTTGTCTGACAATTATAGATTTATCACGAACACATGTGGTCATTCAGGGATTAATTGATACGATTAGAACGGGAGAAAATCTTTAAAAGAAAAAAGAGTAAACCTTCACCTCATGTTACAGTTTAGAAAGTTCATTTTATGTCGAGGTCACCTAACATGATTGGTTGCTCATATTTATTGTTCAATCAGAGGACATTACATCCAAGGTTGTTTTAGTTATTTGTAAATAACCTTCTAAAAATCAGTATACTATAATAGTTGTACCTTCCAGCAAAGTTATGAGGTGATGTAACTTCATAGGCTGCCAGCTTCCACACCAGCCATTTATAGTGATTGTAGAACCAAGCGTCGGAAATCAGTCGACAGTCCACTCCAGCCAGGGTGCTGAAAGCTCTGTAATACCATAAATCATTTAATGATACTTTTGAAATATAAGAAACAACGTGATATTGCTCTTATGTAAGTATTTGAAAGTGTGAGAAAGAGATATTTCTCGTGCCAAGAAACTGGAACTTAAAATGAGGCAAAGATTAAGGGGCTACACATTACTATAAGCCCTCCATCTCTGAGTCGCAAGTTCAAATCCAATGTGGGGCACCTGCCAGGTACAAATCACTGGTCAGTGTGTTAATTCCGCCTAAATGTTATATGTTTTAACTACCTCCAATCATAGGGTGTAACTACCTACCTCCAATCATTAATTAGTGGTGAAAGGGTCATAATGATATATATGAATCTCAGTCACGGACTAGCTAAGCCGTCTTGACCCGAAACTGGAGTGGGGGTGATCAATTTGGTAGACAACCAAACACACTGACCATAATCTGACCACCAAAATTATAAATTCTATTCTAGATTTTGAAACCAAGGATTACAGTATTCCTATACTGTATTCTACCTGAAGAGTTCCTCCTTGCCAGCGTAAAGTTTGTCATCTGGAACCAGGTAGGCTCCATCACCTACATAAACATGCCCCTGGAGGTTTGTATAAAAGTCTGGCAGGTAAAACTTGTGATGGACAGCAGTGGCAGCCCCGACACTTCCAACATGAAGTTGTGAATGTTGATACTGAAGAAAAGACGGTAGAAAAAAATAAATGATGAAAAAGAAATAGCGCTATTAATTGTAAACTTTGATGCTGTAATTAATATTCTTGCAATAAGGAGTGAATTTTCATTTCAGGTGTCAAATTCATTATCAAGGGTGTCTACGCTAAACGTTTGTTGGTTTTTTGGAAATTTGTTCTCAAGAGAATGGGTGTCTCTTATTCTCGATAGCATTTGCCTGGGATTCTGATATTGTAGTTGTAGAATTTTGATCCCTGTAAACTTACTTAGTAGTGCAGGGATTTCAAGATAGTGAAAAATGATTGATTAGTCCTATCTTTTGGTGATGATGACATCATATTTCTGATGTCATAATTGACGTAAAGCAGACTAACCATAACCAAACATACCATCGTATTACCATCTCAATACTACCTCATTGGAGAAAGCTTACCCGAGATCTGCCCACATATCTGGTCTGTAGTTTAATCATGTCTCTCATCCTCTGTCTGTTGCTGCCTTTCTTCGTCATATACAGACGTCCAGGATCTGGACTGATCTTGTTTTTCTCTTTGGCCTTCAATATTTCATCCTGATGCTTTCTTGCCTCCTTTAATAATTCCACCATATTGAGTTTAACCAACTTATCGTCCTCTTTCTTAGTTCCCTGTCGATTTCCTGACTGATTTTCATTCTTCTGTATTATCAAAGTACTCCTAGGGGTTTTCGATTTTACAACATCTGACTGAGGAGCAGAGAGACACTTGGGTATAAATTTAGGAGTTGGTTTCTTTGTGGCTGAATCTGCAGCACATGTCTGAGGAGTTGTAATGGAGTCCGATTTACTTGCGTCAGGCTTTTTATATGGGGTCAGGAAGGACGACTTAGCAGGGGCCTGTGAACTGGTGATGGATGACTGGGTCGGAAGAGAACTCCTGAAATTATCAAAACATCACAATTAGACATGGAATTCTGAGATAATATTACTATCTGCTTCATAGAGTTTAGTCCAGAATAATATCTATTTTATATTTAGTTTTCTTTTGGAATACCATAAACATCATGTAACAAACAAATTACTGGGTATGTACTTACTGAAAATCAATTTTCTTTTGTGCGTGATTTATTTTCTCGAATTTTGAATCAAAGTGAATGCGTGAAAGTTTGTCTCCATGAATTAACATTTCTATCCTTTAAATTGAAAGGAATTCCATTCAATTTTCAAATCCTTAATAATGATTTCTTCACAAACTTGTTTTGAAAAGGAGGTTGCAAAACTTAGTAGCCCTGACAGAAAGTTAAATAATACATTAAGTTAGGTTATAAGAAATGAATGATTTCAGAGTCCAAAATCCAGATATATGTTTGAAGCATTGTAAAATTGTGAATAAATCAATCAGCCAAATAAAAAAATCTTTCAAAAACCTACTAATATACTGTCCAAACTCAGAAATGAGACTTATTTACGTATTGCGTGATACCCGATAACGTTTGTATGGGACTTGTATCTCAAGTGGTGATATAAGGTAACTATTTGTAATCTTCCTACTGAAATAACGTTAGCGTGGGATATCATCTTTTGATGTCATTCCATCACCAATAGAAACAATAGTCCCACATCAACATTATCAGGTATCACTTGAGTTATTCCCATTGCCTTGAAACACATAGGTTCTGTCACCTACCTTGAAGCCTGTATCGGAGTTGAAGAGCTGACCCGAGCACACAGGGAACAACTTGTATCCTGTCTGTCTCTTGTAAAAGCTGCAAAAGAATTAAATTACAGGTTAAAGTGTCAAAAACAAGGGTTCATTTTCCAAATTGTGTTTTGTTTCATTGTTGTTTTGTATTAGTGTGTTTTTTGTTTGTTTTCGTTTTTGAGACGACGTTGTAAACTGAATTACAAAAGTCAACATAATTATATTCCTTCGTGCTTAAAACCTAAGTACCAATAAAACATTAATTCTCTTAAATACTATCACAATCATAAATCGTCATTAAGAATTTTGATAATGTAAATGTAATTTAGTGGTACATGGAATATCACTTGCTTTGAAAGCTGAAATGCTGGCTCTCTATGCTACCATGGCTCTGGCTTTACATCAACTGCACTTAACGACATGTGGGAGACTTCTAGTTGTAATTTGTTATAGGAGTTAGCCACCAGCTACTACTTATCAATTAACCTGCATGCTCATGGGCAATCTAATTAAAATACACATCACCATTATATTATACTTTTAACTCCATAGCTTAGTGTATAATGGTGATCTGGTTTTTACTCAAAATGGGTCATGGGGTTCTATCAGTTCTGCCCTCAGAGATTTGCCCTCAGATCCAAATCAGAAATTAAAGTACCGGGTACCTTGTAAATAAACAGCCCTCTTACCCTCAGGTACACATTTCATTGGCTTCACCATTCCTGATCTCTTGGTGACTGCTTCTTCTGAAAATTTCATTTAAACTTTACTATGCAATCCAGGGATATGATCATAAGAATATAAATATGATTTGAAATATTTGTTACTTAAGCATATAATCATCATGCCCTCACCTCCAAATGAAATAAAGTCGAGACAGTAAACAAAGCAGTGCAAGAGAACAGATCTAACTGACAGTACCATTATGATTGAAAATTTTGATATCATTTCTTTTATAACTTTCAGTAGAGTATATCAATGATGAATCAGATCAAAGCTATTCACAACCAGATAGTTAGTTTTAGTGCTTACCTTCCTCCACCTTCCGACGTTTAGGCGTCACTTCCATTTCCTCCAGGAAATCGTCCGGCTGACAGAACTCGTCTAAGCTGTGGTTCATCCCCTCTATTAACACCGGTCTGTCTGTATCACTGAGTCCACACGATGAAAATCCTGTAATCTGCTGACAAGTTCTTGGGGTAGTAAGACCTCCACCGTGTTTTACAGGCATAACAAAATTTTCTTCCACAGGATGACGGGACTGGTTGTTGTCCTGGATGGTAGAAACTTCTTTCCTGATCTGATATGTTAACCTAGGGCCTTTGTCTAGTTTTATATGCTCTGGACCAGATGTTGAAGATTTCCGATTATCCAGCAGCGTTGAACTTTCCAAACTTGATGTGGCTTTTCTTACATGCTGCAGTGAACTCTCAGAAATGCAAATTTTACTACCTGTTGCCGTTTGAAAAGGTGAATTAAAAGACAGAGAACTTCCTTTGATATTGGTTTCAAATCCCCTGTGCACCCCAGAAGGTGTATGACCTGTCAGTGTTTTAGAAACATTCTTCAAAGATGTATCTGTATTCTCCATACTTTTCCTGGCATGTTGAAGGGCACTTTCAGTAATATCAACCTTTTCATCGGAGGCACTGTGGAATTGTGAACCTGAAACTTCTGCCATGGCCAATGTCTGTTTAGCATGCTCCAAAACATTTTGCGATATGTTAACTTTATTCCCAGAGGCACTTTGGAATGGGGAATTTCCGACAGCATCAAAAACTTTCCTTGTCTGTTCAATAGAGTTTTTGGATATGGTGACTTTATTCCCTGAAGCACTTTGGAATGGAGAATTTCCGACATCATCTAATACTTTCCTTGCTTGTTCCATAGCATTTTCTGAAATAATCACTTTTTTTCCTGAAGCACTTTGGAATGGTGAATTTCCGACAACATCAAAAACTTTCCTTGCTTGTTCCATAGCATTTTCTGAAATGCTCACTTTTTTCCCTGAAGCATTTTGGAATGGAGAATTTCTGGCATCATCTAATACTTTCCTTGCCTGTTCAATTGCATTTTCAGATACATTCACCTTTTTCCCTGAAGCACTTTGGAATGGTGAATTTCCGACATCATCAAAAACTTTCCTTGCTTGTTCCATTGCAATTTCTGAAATGCTCACCTTTTTCCCTGAAGCGCTTTGGAATGGTGAATTTCCGACATCATCAAAAACTTTCCTTGCTTGTTCCATTGCAATTTCTGAAATGCTCACTTTTTTCCCTGAAGCACCTTGGAATGGAGAATTTTTGACATCATCTAATACTTTACTTGTTTGTTCTGTAGAATTTTCAGTATCATTCACTTTTTTCCTTATAGCATTAGGGGAATCAGAAGTACATTGAATCACCATATGCTCAACATTCATGTCAGATTCATCCTGAGAAAAATCGTACTGAGAATTCATAACTTCTTGAAGAGAATAATGATCATTCTGTAAGCATAGCCCTGTACTTTCCTGTTCCGTTTTATCTTCTTTTGCCATTTTCACAGATTCAGATTTCTCAATGTTTTCTGATGCACCGACAAGTTTACATTTTGGAACAAGCCAGTCTTCTTCCTTCACTTCCTTATTATCACCAGAGAAACCGATGCCATCACAAATGTCTCTATTATTGGATATAACACAGGACTTGTCTCCCTTAGAATCAATATCATCATCTCTGAAAGATGAACTTTCCGGTAAGTCTGATTGGTCAAGGTTAAGTTCTGAGGACCAATCACTGAGGTTCTGTTTGGCTTTTGCTAAAGCTGTATTTGAAACACTAACTTTTTTCCCTGAAGCAGTTTGAAATCCAGCAACTTCGGGAAGACTCTCCTCGTCTGGACAGAGTCTTTCAAGATGTTCTGTTTTTTCTTGCAATGGTTCAGTGACTACAGGTAAGTCGGAGTTCCATTTACTGATGTTCTCTCTGGCTTTTTCTAAAGCTTGATTTGAAATGCTCACTTTTTTCCCTGATGCACTTTGAAATCCAGGGAATTCTGAATCTTTTTCTTGATTAGTACTGTCTTTGATTATTGTCTTAGTTTTAACTTCAGTTTTACTTTCAGTAATTTCGGAATTCCAATCACTAATGTTCTGTCTGGCTTTTGCTAAAGCTTTCTCTGAAACACTAACATTCTTCCCAGAGGTGCTTTGAAATCCAGTAAATTCTGAAATGCTTTCCTGTTTCTGGATTTCTGCTTGAACTGTTTCTGTTTTGTCATGCAGAGGTTCCTTAACTACATCAGAATCCCTATCAATAATCCTCTGTCTAGCTTCTGCTAATGCTTCATCTGAAACACTAACCTTCTTCCCAGAAGCCCTTTGAAATCCACCAAACTCGGGTACCACTTCCTTATTAGGTCTGTCCTTAGCGGTTGTATTTTTATTGTCTGTGGTTTCAGAGCACCAATCACTGATGCTCTGTGTGGCCTTTGTCATTGCTTCCTCCGATACTTTCACTTTCTTACCCGAGGCACTTTTGAATCCTCCATACTCTAATCTGAGATGGTCAGTAGAGTTATGACAAGGTTTTATATTCACTGTAGTTTTCAAAGACTCAGCTGGCATTTCAATTTCATCCTCCGTGACATTGTTAGAATTCACGACTTTCCCCATGTCTGCTTCCATCATCATTTTATTTCCGAACAGATCACTTCTTTGTTTGTTCTTAGATACAACACTATCAGATGAAAAGTCAATCATTCCAGAAACAGTTTGTAACCCTGAATAACTTGCTTGCTGCTCTGAGCATTCCTCCATCTTTATTTCAGAATATTCCTTAAGTTCCTGTTCAATTAGTTCATCCATTTTTTCCGAATTTTGCTCTAATTCAGAAGACAAGTCTTCGAAATTTTGCTTAGATTTTCTAACAGCTTCGTCAGAAATCCTTATATTTTTTCCTGAGGTACATTGGAAACCAGAGAAACCACTTGCTTGTCCAGATGTCAGTGTTTTTGACACTACATACTTATTACACTGATCAAATGACAATGTCACCTCCTTCAAGAAAGTTTCTTCTTTATTTCTTTCGCTGATAGCTTCAATCATCTTGCTATCTAAATTTTCAGTCTGTGAAGGTGGCTCACACTTGATTTCTGTAGCTTCACACAGCACAATGTCCTCTATATCTAAGAATTCTTCGTATTCGTCCGAGGGAAGCACGTCTGCTTCCTTGCCTTGTTTGCGAGGTGTTGCAATTCCTTTCTGAGAACGTAAAACTTTACCTGATCCAGGACTAAAACGCTGCGATGATTCAAACTCCTCTGAAAATAGTTCGTCCATGACGAAAGGTTCAATATCCTGATCATGCTTTTCTTCCTTTAACATTGACATTTTATCTCTATGATTATCTTCAATTGTTGCGGAGTTTTCTCCCTTAGATATTTCATGAATATCTCCAATTGTTCTATCAAAAGTATCAGAGAAAGTTTTTGATGGCTCATCAATATTACTTTCTGATACTGCTGGAATGTCTTTGCCACTTGCTAAAGCACTTTGCATACTATTTACACCTTGTTTTCCATCACGTAATTCATCTTTTATATTCACACATGGCTTGTCATTGGTTTTCTCAACCTCTGGTTTCTTTGTGATTTTCGGGGGTTTGAATGGTCTAAATCCTTTAGGAACAACAGCTCCAGGGGGAAATCGTGAAGAAGTTCTTTTACCAGCATTTGTTTTAACGTATTTTTCCTTACTTGAAGTTGATTCAGACTTTCTTGGTACATTCAGAATATCTGTTACATCCTTATCGAATAGAACCAGTTCTTTCGTAACTTCTGCATCGACATCCCGGAAAACAGACATTCCTTTACAGAGACTAGCTTCGTTGATCTGCAGATGTCTACCTGTTGCAGTTTGGAATCCTTCTGTTGCTAAGCTAGATGACTTTTTAAATCCATCATGCATAGAAATGTCTTCTGTATCTGCTGCCTCCGAGATGATAGACATTGCCTTTCTCATACTGTTTTCTGATAGTTTTAGTTTCTTTCCTCCGGCAGTACTAAACCCGTCTAGTCCAGAGGCAATGCGGAAATCATTCATGTTCAAACCTGTAGGATTTTTTCCACTTAACCTAGTTTTATATTCACTATGACCTTCTCTGTTTGGAATATCTGTTGCACCACTGTCAACATCAACGATAAGGGACATCGCTGTTTTCATGCTCTTGTCACAAACTTCCAGTTTCCTCCCTGCAGCTGTGCTGAATCCTCCTAATTCACCAGTACTGCTGCATACTGCTGATTTATTGTCAGCTGAAGTTTCAGTAATGCTGTTCCTAGGTCCACCTACTGTACTCAAATCTCCAGCATCGACATCTGCAACTAGTGAGATAGCTTTTTTCAAACTTAGATCGCTATCTTTTAGTTTTTTCCCTCTAGCAGTACTAAATCCTCCAAACTCACTGGTACTGCCAATGTCTGCTGATTTACTTAAGTCATTAAAAATTCCATCTTGTGTTTGACTTGATTTTGATTCAAGTTCATCTTCACTAAAATCACCAACATGTGGCGTTGGTTCCATTAAAGCTGGATTTCCAAGTTTCCGTTTTGTCCCAGAAGCTGTATCATCAGTAATATCGACATCCATTTGCCCATCTTCAGAAAATGTCGCTTTTTCCACATTGGAATGATTTCCCAACCTTTTTTCCACACCACCAATGTCAAAATTGTTGTTTTGCTCATCATTTATCTTTGTGTCCAATGATTTTGTTGAATTTCCCAAATATGAATTCCTCATTTGAAGAGATTTTCTGGTGGCACTGCTTAACCCCAATATTTTCCTTGGGACTTTTACTTTCATTGTCACTTCATCCACAACAACTTCTGTTGGTAAGCCAATTTCCAACTCACTTCTGCCAACGTTACTACATGATTTGCCGATGGGCATTTTTCCCAAGGGCTGATGAACTTTATCTTCATTGACAATTTGTTGAGTTGGTATTTCTACAGGAATCTGACGTATTGAGCTTACAGTAACATTGTCCTTAATAGCAGTGTTATTTCTGGCTTTATCATAGCTACTTTTGGTGGATTCTTGACTCTTTTCAACTATCTCTTGTAATGGACCGCTTGTTAATGTAAAGTTTGTATTAACATCATCCAGTAATGCTGACGCCTTCTTCAAACTTGTATCACTGAGTTTGAGACACTTTCCAGAAGCTGTTGTGAAACCTTTGAAAACTGCATTAGTTTCAGTTGTAGCTACACTCCCCTCTCTGTTGCCAAGTTTATCAGAATAATCTTCAGTCTTTGAACTAACTGGATCAGTAGACATACTTATAACATCCAAATTATCCACTGTAGAATTTTCCATCACAGACATTGCTTTTTCAAAGCTGGCATGTTTGGAGCCCAGTCTCTCATCCCTGACACTTTGAAAGTCCTTTGTACGGCCATAAGTATTTTCAAATACAGCTGGTCCAGATGAATTTCTTACCTCCAAAACTTTCTCCAGCATGTCCTCTAAATTAGCCTCACAATATTTTGCAAATGCTGGAGCTGTTTTGAAATGTGAATGAATAATATCAGACTTTGTTGTAGAGGCAGCTGATGTAGTCTTGTTCCAATTGCTTAAAACAGCATGAGAACTAGTACATGTTCGTCTAGGTAGTTTCATTTCATAATTGTTACCAAGTTCTTTGATTTCCGCCATGTTTTTATCTTTAAGGACATTGTGGACGTCTGCTAACTGTAAACTACTTTCATCTGTTATACCAGTATCACAGTCTATACTGATGAACAACTGTTTAGCCTTGCATAATTTCTTTTCACTGAACTTCATCGACTTTCTGCTTGCTGATGAAAACCCAGTAAAGCCTGTTAAATTTGGCAAAGGTTTCAACTGATCTCCCTGGATAGGTTGAGGACTGTCTTTATTTGGAATATGTGCTGTATTACATGCTACCTGCTCTATTCCAAATTCTATGGTATTCACACTACCTGATACAGTATTCATATTTGTAGATGTACTTTCACTTTCCATATAATTAACTTTACGTGTTGATGACCTTTCACTTTCCATACAATTAACCTTGTGCTTTCCAGTAACATCCGAAATAACTTGATTTGGGAGTGTTGTCCTTTGAAGAATTCCCTTCATGAAATCTGGATCTGTATTGAATGGGAACTCTTTAGATAGTTGTCCATTCAATGATGATCTTTTGAATCTTGTAGGAGATTGAACATTATTATCAAATTGGCGGTAATCTTTTTCGTTTTGCTCCCCTTTTGAATTTGTAACCTTTTTTTCAGTTTCAATCAATTTTCTAGCATCCCCATGAGGTGGTGGTTTAATTCCATCTCTTTTATCCTCAGGTTTATCAGTTTCTGCATCAAGCTTCTCACTTTTTGCCATAGAAGAAAAACTTTCAAAACCTGTAAAAAGAAAAAAGAAATTTAACATTTTTGCTTTAAACTGGATATATGATATCTAAATGTACTCTTTGTGATAATAAGTGTACAAGGTACTTTTTTATAATCTGTCTTCTGAAACATGACATCTATGTTTTATGAAAAATTGAGCTATGTAATTTTACTTCTTGAAAGTGACTTTCATGACAAAACTAAGCAGCATTCTCCTAACATATTTTTTCTCAATCATAAATATATTACCTTTATATAAGAATAAAATAGTTTCTCAATATGTTTGTGTTAATATTATTGTGTCCAATATTCTAAACTACAAAATTGAATGATAAAAGTATTTAGTCAAAATAAAAAAACCTCCCCAGCACCTTTTTCTCAAAAACAATATACTTTAATATACTTATGCTGAGAGTTTATTTAGAGAAACTAGGGTTGTTACCCATCAAAGTAGATGCTTTAACTTTCTATCACGATTTTAAATTGTCAATTTCAAAACAAGTTCATGATAGGCTAAAATTAACTTTAAACTTTCACATATTTTAAAAACTGAATGGGATTACGTATCACTAGAAGTACTTATTAACCATACATTAGCAGATATAAAACTTATGCAAATTAACTAACAAGGACATATATAGTCATTCAGATCCCCCACCAATGGAGATATCAAAGCTGAAGTAAGTTTGATTGTGGAGACTTATGTGTATGAAAAAAAAACAGGAACAAGAGGCCCATGGGCCTTAACGGTCATCTGACTCATGGCACAAAACAACAAATTCACAGTATAAAGTAGTCGTTAACGATTAATATAAACAATACAAGGAACTCCTTAGTTGAATATGTAAGTTTCTGAAATAGGTAAATGTCATTTGTTGAATAAACTTGGTAGCCCTTCATCCATATATGGTTGTAACCCATTCACGGATTAATATAAGGAGGAGTCAGATTTTACAGCCAAATTTCAGCAAAGCTCCCATTTTGGACCTCCGCCGTACTATCCCAATGGGTCTTAGCTTGGTCCTTTATAAAATATGATTGTCCTCACCTAAAGTTCCCCCTTCTGAATAAATTAAAACCCCTATAGATCAATTTTCATTGAGATCGGAGACGGAAACCTGAAAAAAGGAAGTGGGAAGTGGGCCAGCAGCCATCTTGGAATACCAAAATCTTTACGAAAATGTTTGCATGTTGTTCAGCGTCAATTAAAACCCCTATATATCAATTTTCATTGAGATCGCAGACTGAAACTTTAAAACAGGAAGTGGGCCAACTTCCATCTTGGAATACCAAAATCTTTACGAAAATGTTTGCACGTTGTTCGGCATCAATTGAAACCCCTATAGACCAATTTTGATTGAGATCGGAGACCAAAACCTGAAAACAGGAAGTGGGCCAGCTAAAATAAGAAAATTTGCCCTTTTGGGACCCCACCCCTCAGTCCCTAGAGGTCGGACAAGACTCATTTATATAAAATATTATTGTCCTTTCCCCAATGATGTTTCACACCAAATATGGATGAAATTCATCCAAGGATGAAGGAGGAGTAGGATTTTAAAGCTAAAACAAGGAGCCGCAAAGCTTGGCATTATCCCCCGCGCCCAGTTGTATTTTTTAATAAATTTCCATGGTAACAGAAAAAGTATTGAAAATGGAAGGTTCCCATTAGAAAAAGGCACAACTAGAGCACTAGCCTAACATGTACAGAAAGTTTCATGTAGCCAAATTGAACGGTTTTCGAGTTATAGCCCGGAATAGAAAGGAAACTTTAATAATATGGTATTTTTGAATAAGTTTCCATGGTAACAGAAAAAGTATCGAAAATGAAAGGTTCCCATTAGCAAAAGGCACAACTAGAGCACTAGCCTAACATGTACAGAAAGTTTCGTGTAGCCAAGTTGAACGGTTTTCGAGTTATAGCCCGGAATAGAAAGGAAACTTTAATAATATGGTATTTTTTAATAAGTTTCCATGGTAACAGAAAAAGTATTGAAAATGGAAGGTTCCCATTAGAAAAAGGCACAACTAGAGCACTAGCCTAACATGTACAGAAAGTTTCGTGTAGCCAAGTTGAACGGTTTTCGAGTTATAGCCCGGAATAGAAAGGAAACTTTAATAATATGGTATTTTTGAATAAGTTTCCATGGTAACAGAAAAAGTATCGAAAATGAAAGGTTCCCATTAGCAAAAGGCACAACTAGAGCACTAGCCTAACATGTACAGAAAGTTTCGTGTAGCCAAGTTGAACGGTTTAGGAGTTATAGCCCGGAAACGATACTCGGACGGACGGACGGACGGACGCACGCACGGACGGACAGACGGACAGAGCCCAAATCAATATCCCCCGCAAACGCGTTTCGCGGGGGATAATTAAGAACATTTCCCCATTTGGGGCCTCAGCCCCAAGGGGTCGGACCAGGCTCATTTATATAAAATATGATTGTCCTTCCCCAATGATGTTTCACACCAAATATAGATGAAATCCATCCAAGGATGAAGGAGGAGTAGGATTTTAAAGCTAAAATTAAGAAAATTTGCCCTTTTGGGGCCCCTTCCTTCAACCCCAAGGGATCGGACCAGGCTCATTTATATAAATTATGATTGTCCATATCCCAATAATGTTTCACACCCAATATGGATGAAATCCATCAAAGGATGAAGGAGGAGTAGGATTTTAAAGCTAAAATTAAGAAAATTTGCCCTTTTGGGGCCCCGCCCCTCTGCCCCTAGGGGTCGGACCTATCTCATTTATATAAAATATGATTGTCCTTCCCCAAGGATGTTTCATACCAAATATGGATGTAATTCACTCAAGGGTTTAGTAGGAGTAGGCTTTTGTATAAATAGTTTTCGCACGGCGGACGGCGCACGACGACGGACAAAACACGATGACAATAGGTCATCCTGACCTTCCGTCAGATGACCTAAACAGGAAGTTGAGCTAAAGAAAGATGGAGTATAATTCA
This sequence comes from Argopecten irradians, assembly GCF_041381155.1. Taxonomy (NCBI): domain Eukaryota; kingdom Metazoa; phylum Mollusca; class Bivalvia; order Pectinida; family Pectinidae; genus Argopecten; species Argopecten irradians. The sequence goes on from NC_091143.1 coordinate 36,183,048, forward strand.
AGTAGAGCGGGGCTGCAATTGTTGAATCAGGTATACAGCCTTGACATTTATATTAGACTATATACACAAAGATGGGTGGAGTTTTGCAAAGTAACATTTACCATTTACCATGATATTTTCAGCAATGTTTCCATGGTAACGGAAAAAGTGCAAAAAATGAAAACCTAAAAATAGCAAAAGGCACTACTAGACCATAAAAAGAATGTGTCTATGAAGTTTCGTGTGAAATATCTCTGCTGGTTTTGGAGTTATGCTCTGGAAATGAACCTGCTACAAAAATATGATATTTTCAGTAATGTTTCTATGGTTACAGAAAAAAGCACAAAAAGTGAAAACCTTAAAATAGCAAAAGGCACTACTAGACCATAAGAACAATGTGTCTATGAAGTTTCATGGAAAATATCTCTGCTGGTTTTAGAGTTGTGCTCCGGAAACGATTCTTACACAAAAATCTGCCATTTTCAGCAATGTTTCCATGGTTACAGAAAAAAGTACAAAAAGTGAAAACCTTAAAATAGCAAAAGGCACTACTAGACATTAAGACTAATGTGCCTATGGAGTTCTGTGCATATATCTCAACGGTTTTCCAGTTATGCTGCGGAAACGAACCTGGTACAAAAATATGACATTTTCAGCAATGTTTCCATGGTTACGGAAAAAGTGCAAAAAATGAAAACCTAAAAATAGCAGAAGGCACTACTAGACTATAAGAACAATGTGTCTATGAAGTTTCATGGAAATATCTCTGCTGGTTTTAGAGTTGTGCTCCGGAAACGATTCTTACACAAAAATCTGCCATTTTCAGCAATGTTTCCATGGTTACAGAAAAAAGAACAAAAAGTGAAAACCTTAAAATAGCAAAAGGCACTACTAGACCATAAGACCAATGTGTCTATGAAGTTTCGTGGAAATATCACTTCTGGTTTTAGAGTTATGCTCCGGAAACGAACTTGGTACAAAAATATGATATTTTCAGCAATGTTTCCATGGTTACGGAAAAAATGCAAAAAATGAAAACCTAAAAATAGCAAAAGGCACTACTAGACCATAAGACCAATGTGTCTATGAAGTTTCGTGGAAATATCTTTACTGGTTTTAGAGTTATGCTCCGGAAACCATTCGTATGGACGGACAGACGGACGGACGGAACCCATTTGTATATCCCCCGCCAACTTCGTTGGGCGGGGGATAAGTTGCCAAAGTGAGAAAAGTAAACGACACATAAAAGTAATCTAATTAAAATTAGCCTTTGATAAGATTAAACAAGATCTAACAATACCCCGTTTGGGGTCACCTCAGCATGTTGGCCTAGAATCGGAACATCTCGGGACATACCGTTAGCCGTTTATAATTCTGAAGATTTTGTAGGGGACACACTGATTGACTAACCATAGGAGTCATGCTTCATGAGGTGACCCCGAACTGGAGTTGTTAGATCTTGTATTGGAGCATGACGTACCGCACCATATTGGAGTGTAATTAAAAGTCTAATTTTAATGAGATTGACACGAAAGAAAGTTACATTATAGTATTAGAGACATACCAATACTTACCATTACTTACTAATACTTACCAATACTTACCAATACTTACCAATACTTACCAATACTTTCTAATACTTACTTATACTTACCAATACTTCTACGGATGCCTGCATTGAGGGTTGGTTGATCCTGCCAGCTTTTGTTACCACCTTTATCTCCTGTCCCTAAATTATCAACAGACTGCTGATCATGATCATGAACCAACTCAGTATATTGTGGTGTGACTGTGCTAGCAGAATTGTGTGTATCCATGCTCGCAAAAGTGTGTGTATCCATCGTCAGGTTTTTCTGTTCAGCGAATCCATAAACAGTTTTAGGACACAGCTTATTGATCTGGTTTGAGGATGGATACAGAAACTTCCTCGGTTTAGATGCGAGACCAATGGAACTCCTTAACAAATTTGGTTTTGGATTTGATGGTTCATGCACTGGTAAGTTCCCCTCTGATTTAACAGGATGGCTTTGAACTTTGTCAACAGTTTCAGTTTTCATTTCAGGTAAAGTGGTATCTTTGTTTTCAACTTTCACTGAAATAGGATTATCATCTGCTGGGAGCTTAATGTTTGTTTTGATATTTCCTTTGTGCGGTTTCTGTGTTAAATTGTCTGTATCTACCATTGTAACTGCAGAGCACATTTCATTCAAGGCTGTTGGAGAAACTTGGGAGAAAAGTTCATCACATATTTCTACATTCGAATCTGTCTTTGGCTGTTTATCACTGCGTATATTTCCCAGCATTAAGTTAGTTTGCGCTGAATTTCCATTTGAAATGGTTACAGGAATTGTATGACAATCATCTTTCTTTTTCTCTCCTGTATTCAGGTCATTCGCCATCAAATTCTCCACAAATACGTCTGGCGAAACACACTCCTCGTCCTCAAGCTGTGTAGGATTTCGTTTTAACGACGACTTTTCCTCTACAGAAAACCTGACCTTTTTATTACTCTTCACAGCCGATCCATCATTTTTCTTACTCGACAGAATTGACTTCAATGTCTTATCAGCATTATTTGGTGTAGAACAGTGTTCATGGCTAACATTTTCCTGACTAAGGGAAAGAGACTGATTCCTCAAACAAATTTTTGGAGTCGTTGAATGAAGTTCACCTTCTATTAGCTCACTTTTAACAGTAATTTTGTATTCTTCTGTCCTATCATTTTCTTCCCTTTGCGAATCATTCTGACTTTGATTTTCAACTTTTTCACTTTTAATAGTTATTTGAAATTCTTGTTTGATTTCGCCTCCTTCCTTCTGCAAATGACTTTTGTTTTGATCATCCCTATCTTCAATACTTAACCATGCAGTTTTCTTCTTTGCGCTTTTTGGTGTTGAATAGCTCACCATACTTTCATCACAACTTCCAAAATTCAAACTGTCATCAAGTAGTTTTCTTTTCTTTCCTTTCCTAGGAGCACATCTTCGTCTGCCTACGGCACTTGATGGCGGATCAAAAAAGTCTGACAGAACTTCAGACACTCCCGAGTCATCTGCTGTGGTCTTAGATATATTCTCCCTTTTAATGCCTTGAATAACTCTCGTGACATCTTGATTTTGGCTTTCTTCAATTTCATCCTCCATATATAAATCTTGTGAAAACAAAGGCATACTTTCTTCTTCAATGACACTTGAACCAACACTTTCATTTTCAGTGGAAGGATTTTTGCAGTTTTTTGAAGATATCCTCGACTTTGAACTAAATTTCTCCTCAGAATCAGTCTCGGTGAGATTTTCAGAGTCTGTATTAAACAGTTCATGTTGATTGATGTTTTGAAGCGTAGCCACATCGTGGGATATCAGAGTTCCTGTTATCTTTGATTTCTTCCTTGCAGGGAGAATGGAATATAGTTCTTCATCATCATCGGTGTTGTCCTCAGATGTATTCTCCAGGGCGATTAAATCTTCATCAGTCTGTGATGGTCCTGGAGAAAACAGGACTCTTGGCAAACCCTGTATGGAAAGAACTTAAATTATGTACAACAATTCATAATTTACTTTTTTAATATTTAGCAGACAGCTTTTATAGAATCCTTGTATGCTGTTTAATCCATCTAATAGATTTGTATCTATAGAAAAACATTAGAATCAAATTGTATAAATGCTTCACTGGCATTAACTTTCTCAAAACTGCTGTATGTAAATTGACTACCTGTTGATAAAAGATTTAATGAATTCAATTAAAGAGCTATCTTTTTAAAGAAAATAGTAAAATTGCTTGGTTTACATACATTTCACATAGATGTAAATACCTGTAAACAAATATTTCCAAAATACTGAAATCAATATTTGTAATGAAAGTTTTTAACTTATCTGCACTAATATTGAAAACGGTAACACAGCACGTTTAACCATTGAGATTTCAATGTGATAAATATGATGGTTACCAATAGACTGGCAGGGAGATACTGACCTTTTGTGGTTTCACTACAGGAGACGGAGAACCTGTCAGGAAAACATCAATGAATATTAAACTCTAATAGTTATTTCAACACACATTGAAAAAAAATTATTCAGAGAAAAGTCCAGTCGATCATTGAACCATGCGTAGAACATTAAATATTGGAAAATCTGTTATTATAAGCAAAAGAAAAATCAAAGATACTTTATTGTAGTGAAGATATTTCATTAAATTTGAAGTATCTCAACATATCCTTACCACATAGAATAACTGACTTGATCAGAATTTATTTATAATTTTCTGGACAAATGTCTGGACAAATGACTAACTAGTTCTCTCAAACTGTCATCAAGTAGTTTTCTTTTCTTTCCTTTCCTAGGAGCACATCTTCGTTTCTGCCCTACGGCACTTGATGGCGGATCAAAAAAGTCTGACAGAACTTCAGACACTCCCGAGTCATCTGCTGTGGTCTTAGATATATTCTCTCTTTTAATGCCCTGAATAACTCTCGTGACATCTTGATTTTGGCTTTCTTCAATTTCATCCTCCATATATAAATCTTGTGAAAACAAAGGCATACTTTCTTCTTCAATGACACTTGAACCAACACTTTCATTTTCAGTGGAAGGATTTTTGCAGTTTTTTGAAGATATCCTCGACTTTGAACTAAATTTCTCCTCAGAATCAGTCTCGGTGAGATTTTCAGAGTCTGTATTAAACAGTTCATGTTGATTAATGTTTTGAAGCGTAGCCACATCATGAGATATCAGAGTTCCTGTGATCTTTGATTTCTTCCTTGCAGGGAGAATGGAATGTGGTTCTTCATCATCATCGGTGTTGTCCTCAGATGTATTCTCCAGGGCGATTAAATCTTCATCAGTCTGTGATGGTCCTGGAGAAAACAGGACTCTTGGCAAACCCTGTATGGAAAGAACTTAAATTATGTACAACAATTCATAATTTACTTTTTAATATTTAGCAGACAGCTTTTATAGAATCCTTGTATGCTGTTTAATCCATCTAATAGATTTGTATCTATAGAAAAACATTAGAACCAAATTGTATAAATGCTTCACTGGCATTAACTTTCTCAAAACTGCTGTATGTAAATTGACTACCTGTTTATAAAACTTCATGCATTCAATTAAAGAGCTATCTTTTTAAAGAAAATAGTAAAATTGCTTGGTTTACATACATTTCACATAGATATAAATACCTGTAGACAAATATTTCCAAAATACTGAAATCAATATTTGTAATGAAAGTTTTTAACTTATCTGCACTAATATTGAAAACGGTAACACAGCACGTTTAACCATTGAGATTTCAATGTGATAAATATGATGGTTACCAATAGACTGGCAGGGAGATACTGACCTTTTGTGGTTTCACTACAGGAGACGGAGAACCTGTCAGGAAAACATCAATGAATATTAAACTCTAATAGTTATTTCAACACACATTGAAAAAAAAATATCCAGAGAAAAGTCCAGTTGATCATTGAACCATGCATAGAACATTAAATACTGGAAAATCTGTTATTATAAGCAAAAGAAAAATCAAAGATAGTATATTCTAGTGAAGATATTTCATTAAATTTGAAGTATCTCATCATATCCTTACCACATAGAATAACTGACTTGATCAGAATTTATTTATAATTTTCTGGACAATGGATGTACAATACTTGGTAATATTAAACTTTACTGGTTTCTCATCCTGATGCTCCAGCGGTTCCGATAACTTACGATCTCTACACCCTGGACTATCTCATAGTAAAACTGAAGGCAGCTCAGAGGAAAAATCTGAACCAATCACAGACCAGCAAAAAAAATCCTTTGAAGACTTCAGAGAGAGCGACGCCCAACTTCAAAGCCACAAGTCAACCACAGTGTACCGTTATACAAATCTTTTGATGCACATCAAAGGACTAAATTAGCTGTTCTGTACTGTTGCCTCCAGTTTTACTATGAGATAGTCCAGGGGTATAGAGATCGTAAGTGATCGGAACCCCTGGAGTATTGAGGATGCTGGTTTCTAAAAGTGTGCATAACTTGAAACAAAAGGTACACTCATTCACTTGCAAACTTGCATATGATGTTCATGTAATTGGTGACACCACAATTTGTATATCGGTAGTAATGCTTTTATAATAATTAACTCATTTACCCCTGAAATTCCAAAATGGAATGTTGCAGCCTTTGACTAGAAGAATCTAAATGTGTACTCAGGGGTGAATGGGTTACAGGATCAATATTTCTTAATTGACTTATAATTTGACAAAATCATCAATAAAATAAGCTGTTATTTGTGGCAGTTATGGGCTAATGAATACAAAAAAAAGAACAAAAGCATGTTGTACACCAAGAACGGGCATTACAGCCATCTGATTTTTTTTTTTTTAAATTACATACCTTTGTATGTTGAGTCCATCAATGTGGGGGTTGCCATTGAACTTGTCCAGGATAATAGAGAATCGTTCAAGTCGACACCAAGACTCTTCCTGATGTCTATCTGCTTGCACTGTGGAGCAGCTCCAGAAACCACATCCGGGCTGGAGAAAAAAGGTTTAAAGATATTGTTACAGAGATTTAATATTCTTACAGAATCAAATTTACTTAGAGTATTGTAAAATTATAGTACATAGATGTAACTAACACAAGGCTTACAGAGTGTTTGACACTTAATAATTTTACCGTAAGGGTTGGGATTCACCTTGCTTCGCTATCAAGGGGAAGGATAATTATTTTTCTCTCAACCTTTTCACTTGCTGATGTATTTACTGTTAAAATCACATTAATACATGACAATATTTATGTAAAGCATGAGATTGCTATTGGAGCGACCTCAATTATGTATTATCATGACGTCATTATATTAATGTCGTGAGGTCATATTGTTGTTGTGACGTCATATATTTGTTCTGTGCATGCAGGTTGTCTTGCCCTGGGTAAGATAGAGATTGTGTGGATATCCGTTTCTTTTCACCCAGACAGGGTTCGACTTTAATTGTGTGATATTTTCTTTTCCACAATATGGCCTGTGTGAGATTAATAGCATTGTTCACCCTTTTTGGGGCGAGACAGGAGAATCTCAACCTGAGAGTAAGATTCTCAAGTTGTCAAACATCTCTTATCTTACACCAACGAGGGTGAATGATTCTTTTTCTATTACCCTGTGTGAGCACATGCGAAGATCTTGTGTAGCTTGTCTCAACCTAGGGCAAGATAGAAAAATCCCACACTGGTAAAATTGCGGATATCCCTGCCCAGGGTAAAAGAATATATGAATATCCCCCTAAGATGAAGACATGCTACACACGATCTTTGCTTGTTTTAACACTTGTATGATGTTGCAGTGACAGCGATGGCATGACATCATGACAAAAATGCAATAATGTCATAATGACAACAACAACTGTGCAGGTCGTGTCATGACTCACCCTTGCTTGCAGTGCTGTCACATCATTGTTAGAAACAGATTAAGAGAAAAAGAAACATTCACCCTCTCTGGGGTGAAGAAGGAGATCTCAACCCCCAGTATATGATTCTTAAGCTGTCAAAACCTTGACAAGTCTTGTGTTTGACAATTTTAGACTCTTACCCTGTTTCACCTTTGAGGGGTAAATTTTACAGATCTTACCCTTACTGAAAGTGTAAATATCTCTGCCAAGGGTAAGAGAATTATTAATTTTTTTTCCAAGCAAAACTATTAATTTTTTTTCCAAGCAAAACTGTGAATTTTTTTATATCTATTCAGACATACCTTGCTCCTAATACTGGTATCTGCCATAGTTCAGTCGGAGTTGATGTCTGAGATGTCAGCAGTCTTTGGATTTTGGAATAAAATTTGTTGTCTGAACCTGGAAAGTGGAAAATAAAGAAAAACACATATAATATAAATTACAGAGGATCTGTGATAGCCTGAATGCCATTATTCCTGAAAACTCACAATCAGGATGAAATATCATGGAATAGATTTAATATTGACTATGTAGCTTAGCTTGAAACTTTTCAAAAGATTGTTAGTGTTTCAAGTAAAAACATGTCTGCTTTTGGCTCTTTATCTAAAAGCAATGGCTGTGATGGAATCATTAAATAATGAATTCCTGTATAATGTGAATAATATCCTAGGAAACTCTACGCCATATCTATACTGCACAAGTACTTGTTTCTACTGGCTACAATGGTTGAGTGGTTTAAAAGGTGTCACAACATATTATCACAAGCCCTCCACCTCTGGGTTACCAGGCACTGGCCGCTGGTCGGTGGTTTTCTCTCTGGGTACTCGGCTTTCCTCAGCCAATAAACCTAGAATGTCCTTAAATGAATCTAGCTGTTAATAGGGCATTAACTTAATCAACCCAAATTACTTTTACTGGTTAAGCACTTACATGTATTGGTTCAGTACTCACTTGTACTAGCACTTACTTGTAAAAGTTAAACACTTACTTGTCCTAGTTAAGCGCTTTCTTGTACTTAGGCCAAAAAAAGGGTTACCTGACCCACCCTAATTTTTTACCCCTGACCCTAACTTTTTTCCACTTTTCTACGAAAAAAAAACCCCAAAATGTCAGGATTTCAATCTCAGACTCCGGGTTCCGGCAATCATTTTAGAGTGAAAGACACAAAAAAAAACAAAAAAAAATCCTCCCGACCGAACGACCAACCCTATTTTTTTGCCAATGTAACCCTAAACAGACATTTTTGTTTTGGCCTAATTAAACACAAATTAAACACTAACTATTAACTACTTACTTGTACTAGTTAAACACTTACTTGTACTAGTTAAACACTAACTTGTACTAGTTAAACACTTACTTGTACTACAGGATTCACTCTGTTCATTACTGTGGATTTTATCCCTCGGTGTGCAAAGTGATGAGTCAACATTTTCAAGCTTCAGTTTCTTCTGCTGTATATTTTTAGCAGTGGCATTTTCAAACCAGTTTTTATTACCAGGTCCAAGCTCTGAAACGTAAAGAAAATGTTCACCTATCAATGTAAAATATTCATCCTGTTCTTGACATGTAATGTCTACTTTGCTCTTAAACTTTCATATAAGCTGAAGAAAATGCACAGTTGGTGACAGAAGAGTATGATGAGTGCAAAATGAACCATTACTGGTACATAATTGGAAGAAATGCTTTACCATAATTAGTGCATACTTCTTTCATATATTTTTAATTGAAAAATTGGGGTGCACAATATACACATTTACAAGGCATGACCAAGCTCTGGCTCATAATCATCTACTGACAAGTCCTAGTGTCTATTCAATTACATTTTGTACATGTTGTTACGACTAGATAGGTACTCTACGTCACTGCTCGATAGATACATTTATTATACATGTACACACAGCTTTTATTCTGACTGTAGGAAATTAAAAATATTTCCTTTGCTGTCAGCTCAATTGTAAAATTTACAAACAATATTACATACACACTTTGTTCATTAAATTGTTGTGAATATCACTAACACCAGTTCTGGTTATTCATCAAGTTCACTGTAATTACGTAGATAGCTGCACTGCTGGAGAGAAATCATTATAAAATTAAAACACCACTTAAAGTTTCTATCTTTACTTCCTTGAAAGTTTGTTTTGGTAGCACATCTGTTCATGATCATGACCAGGCACATGGTTTTCAAAATAAATATGGTAATAACTTTATCAATTGATCAGACTTATTTAGTTAGGTAGTAATTTGCGTGGGAAAGGTTAAATAAAGTATTTTGTATCTGCCAGTGAAAATAAGGTAAATATTTGTCAGCAGCTAAAATACTGATTGAGTATTGCTACAAACCTTTAACTACATTTGATAAGAGAAAATTAAGTTTTTTCTTCTTAGCTTTGTCTTTCTTCGCCAAGAATCTGAATGATTTGTGAGCCTCTGGACAATGGTCTGTATTTGTTCCTTCACTCATCACAGTGAATCAATGGATTTAAAAATGGTACCTGTAAATACATAATGATTTGGTATTCATTGTGTAAAACAAAGAGGATGATTAAAATATTGAATACAACAAACAACTGAATTCAAAGGTTATTGGTGTACATATGAGTGCAATTTTAAATGTTAATTGTACATATTTTTTATAACAATATACTCTTACAACATTAAAACTCATTTGAAAAGGAACAAAGACATTATCTGGTATCCTTACAATCGAAATGTTAAAAATATTTTACTTACAAGCATACCTAAATTTTCAAATATTAGTCTCATGTCCCTATCATTTAATAATAAGGTTCTACTGTAATTATTTTTTAAATGGCTTAAATGTCATGTCAACTTTTATCTGCTGTGCATAAAACTTCTATTGTGTATAACATATCATAAGTGATGCTGTTTACATGATTAAAGCCTTTAACCTTTTCCAAGGATGTTAAATATGATTTGGACAACTTTCAGCCATCCCCCATGTGCATATTCATTTGATCTCCATCAAGGACTCTCAATTTCTCTGATTGTTGATGATCAATTGCAGATATCTGTAACAGAACACAGCAAGTTTTATGCACATGTAATAGCATTAACTTATTAGCCGCGTCAATTCTTTTATAGTTATATCAGTATCTGCCTTACATAAGCCTTCGCTTTTTGGTATCCTTTATTCGCATTCATGAATTTTTTTATCTTTCTTTGGTATATAGTTTTAGAAAATAATTCTACATATATGTAGAGTTGCAGACAATGCACCCATAGTGCCTTATTTTACTATATTAATGCATGGTAATTGATGTTTGTTTGGTTGAGTATCCTGTTCAGTTTGTGGCTTAGCAGATTGGGCTGAACTTTATGTTGATGTTGTTCTAATGCCTATTAAGATCTGCCATAAAACTATTTAGTGTGCTGGAATTCACTACGTCATTTGGAAGACTATATTCCAGTCGTCAACAACTCTAACAGCAAAGAAGTGTTTTCTGAGGTTGAGTTGTGGTCTTTGTTTCTCCAGTTTCATCATGTGACCCCTTGTCCTCAGTTCTCTTGATCTCCTGACCATTTTGCTCACTCTCTGGCTTAGACGGTCTAGTCCAGATATAATTCTATACATTTGAATGAAATCTGATCTTTTTCTTCTGTATTCTAGTGTTGGTAGGCCGATGATCAGAAGTCTTTCTCTATATGATTTGTTGTTCAGCCCTTTCAACTTATAAACCAAATTAGATCCTGCATTTGGATACTGGGACCCAACTAGATACTGTTGTAGAGGAAAAGATATAACTTTCTGACTGAGTCAGAAGGTTATATCTTTTCCGCTACAACAGTGGCTAGGAGCTAACCAGTAGTCGTGATTGTGTGCATATTCTACTGTATGTCCCGATTTCCAAATGTCTGGAGCTGCTGACGAATACTTCATGATGGTGTTGCTTGGTTTATGAGGAAATAATGTGTTTCACGAGATGCAAATAACTACTTTTTCCCAAATCACGGCAACTGTTCCTTCACTACTGGTAGGGTCCCAGTAACTAAATGGTTACTCACATTGACTCAAATTGGTAACTGTTACCCAGATGGGTACCAGAACATATAGGACAATCTGTTACTTTTTGACACATAGATCAAACATTCTTTAATTACGTCACTAACGTAGATCATGTAGGTATGATACAGAAATCTGGTTGTGCAAGTCGGTCGGACTAGGTTCCGAAAACGTAAATAGAAAACGCAGACTTTTGACATCGTTTGAAAGATAGGTCATGGACATAATCTGAAAACTTCATTGTTTTAAAATTTGTGTCAGAAATATTTACGTGTTTGAACACAATTATCATGCATTTCTTGGTCGTTTCTCATCATTAAACTGTCCACAGTCGTCAGAGGAAAGTTTGTTGATGTCAGTCGAAAATGGCGCCTTCGGTAGAATTAAATTTATGATCACATCATAGAAACGAAACGAAATCGACATCATCTTCAGGTATAGCACTGGCTAGTGTTCGCAATAATTTATCGGCTATATTAACCTGAATAAGTGCAATACATAGACTTGCACAAGTCAATATGGTACACGGGCGATGAATGGATTAATTAATACAGTATGTTGTCTTATTTAAATCCAGTACAATAAGGATAAAATGATTATACAAATTGTTTTAATAAAAATCAAAGAAATTAATTGATATGGAAAGCAATCACATTATTTCACAATTGTAACATACATTAACACAATTAGTTATTTAAAGTTTTAAAAATACCCCACCACTGACAAAACGTAAACGATAAATTGAACAATAATTGATGTAGGACATGTACATTTAAAACATTTTGCTGTAAATACTGTACATTTTATATGTTCGACCATATGTGAGAAGAGTTTTTGACTCAAGTGATTTGATTTAAACATATTTTATTTGCACATTATATACAAATGGGATTAGACACAAGTTGTAAACTTATAATCCGTCTTCTCCCGTAAAAAATCATGATGATATATACACATGACCGCAAATATTAAACAAAATGATGGATGAATAACGCACAAAACTAGCTTGAGATAAAATTTACAATAAAGTTCAAACATGAAGAAAATTACTCGTGTCTTTATAAAATAAGATTATTGTAAAATACAGAATCAATTCGTAAATAACATCATTAAATGAATTAACTGTCAAATATTAGAAATACACCTTTGTTCAAAGTACAGAAAAGTATCATTTGAGTAATACATACATTCAACAGTAAATTTTGACGATCCATTTAGTTAACTCCTAGTACATCTATATGTATCATAATTGAAAAATTACGACTGCTGGTTAGTAAATGTGTAAATACATTTTTAGATGAACAACAAGTTATAAAATCGGGTAGTCGATTGACACAGAAAACTGCCGTCTACATAACACTTTCTGAAGCATTCGATACATGAAAACACCACACCATAAAATGTCTGTGCCTTTCTTCGTGTATGCACCATACTGTAACTCCATACATCGCTAATCCGAGCTAATAAGGGCTCCTTGCAATGCTGTGCAGACGCGTTTTACTGTGTCAAACCGAGTACGATATCAAATAAAATTTGTAAATATAAATCAATTCAATCAAAGCGTTTAGAATGGCTAATAAAATCACGAACTAATGAAAATAAAATTTTGTTATCTGTTTCAGACAAACCATCAGAACCAAAAAAGTAACAGATCTGCAGTTATATCAATCAAGTTCAAGTCTTTGTAAAAGTTTATGTATCAATATTTTTCTAGAGACAACAAATAATGGACATAATAATAAATAGTGTTCAACAGTCTCCATGGCCTGGGAACATGTACATAGAGGGGATTGGGTTAAATTAACACGTTTAAGATCGGAATTTAGTTCACTGCATTTATGCCTTAGTCGAGTATGAATTATATTCAGTTTTCTGTTACCGAATAAGTAGAAGTTGGAAGCACATTCTCCTTGATAAGAAACTTTGTTTTTAAAAGTTGAAATAGAATTACAAGAACGTGTTTGGATATCAAGATTATTCCAAAGTTTTGTTGTATGAGGTATAAATGATTTTTCAAAAGTGCCTAATCTGGTTCTTGGAACTACGTAATTATTAAGATTTCTTAAATTGTAATTGCTTACGGTATAAACTGGATTAGACATGAGGTCATATAAATAGGAAGGAGCAAGGTTATTATATATTTTGTAAAATAGTGTTAGTTTTCTTGACTTTCGACGGTTTCTTAATGTTTCTCATCCTGTTTCATAATATAAACTTTGTCGACAATTCTGGCTGCCTCTAGTTGTAGTTTTTCTAATCTGTCTAAATTACAACTATTACATTCATCCCAAACTTCACAAGCATATTCCAAAAGAGGTCTTATAAAAACAGTATACAATTTTGAAGCGTCGCTCTACTCAGAGTGATTTTCGATTTCCTTAAAATAGAAATGTGTTTTGAAACAGATTTAACTAGAGTATTTATATGTTCTGACCATTTACAATTTTCGTTTAATATAACTCCCAAGTACTTATGATTTGGTGAAATTTGTAGTCGTGTATTGTTAAATGTCATATTTATATCAAGAGGATCATTACAACTATGGAAAACTACAACATCTGTTTTAGAAGGGTTAAACTAACTTTCCACTTATCAGCCCAGTCTTCAATCACAGCTAAATCATGATTCATTACATGTTCTATTTTCCAAAGAATTATTGGCAGAAAAAGATAAAGACGTGTCATCGGCAAACATTCTTGCAAGAGAAAGTAAATTATCAGCTTTATCGTTTATAAAAATAAGAAATAATGAGGGGACCAAGAACAGAGCCCTGTGGAACACATGCCTTTAAATGACCAATAGATGAGGAAGTATTAACTTCTTACCTTGTTGTTTTTTGTTCGTTAGATAGTCTTTTAGCCACGAAAGAATATTTCCTCTGATTCCGTAACTATGCAATTTTAAAACTTGGACTATCAAAATCTTCATCGACGTTAGCTATTGAACAGAAATAGTCGTTCAACATGAAGGGTCAAACGTTTGCTTTAGCCCTATGACGATCATCATGAACTTAAGATTGATACAATTATTCAGGGTTAAATACAAAGTGGGAATAATGTCTGATTAAAGAATATCACCACGCATTTGCAAACTAATCTGCGCATAAAGACGCCAATAAGATTTAGAATCAGAAAGTACATAATAAGTCAATCGTACCGTTAATATTTGCAAAAAATGATATTTTTGGCCTGTTTTTTCATGTTGTTTACTTTATTTCTTTGATCTTTAATTTTTTTTCAAAGAATGACTATTTTTGTGTTTACGAAAATTTTTGTGTAATCGGTTTCGTTTTCTTATTTCGAGTCGAAGAGCAAATGTAAAACATGGGTTGTCGTTTTTCCGTACAGTGACTTCTTTTAATAGTATACTAGATTTGGCAAACTTCAAGAAATTGTTAGTAGATATTTCACAGGCTTCATCTAAACTATCTGCAGAATTTAAAACATCATACCAAGGAATTTCTCTAATCAGATTATTAGATAAAACAAAATCAGCATCCTTATACAACCAAACGTTACGTTTCGAAACATTAGATATGTTTTGTTGTAGTTCTATTACGGTTACCGTAGCAAAGTAATCGCTTGTTTCGTTTCCAACGGGTATAACAGACGATTCAAGTACTTTAACATTATCGCTAACGAGAACAGGGTCAAACGACGTACTAGTGTTAACATCAGCCCCAATAAAACCTTTCAGCTGGCTAAGATTCATTGACGATATTGAAATCAAATGGACCTCCAACCGACAGTCTCTCGATGAATTTATTGAACATGCCAACACATTCCACACAATACCATCAAATTCACTGCCGATATATCATCAGATACCAATATATTTCTAGACACTAGATCCACCTTAGTTGAAGGGGCAATTAGTACTGACTTGTATTCGAAACCTACTGATTTTCATCTATACCTCCGTCCCACCAGTTGTCATCCCTCGCATACCACCAGAAGCATTCCCTATTCACAAGCGTTACGAATCCGTCGAATAGTGTCCGACATTTCCACTTTCGAACGCCGGTGCGAAGAGATGAAATGCCACCTTCTCTATAGAGGATACAAATCGCATCTGATCGACCAAGAAATCGACAAGGTCCGCGCCCTAGATAGGGCCAATCTCCTCATATACCAAACCAGAACTGCCACTCAACGTGTTCCCTGTGTGGTAACATTCCATCCTAACTTACCACATCTCCCTTCTATCCTTAGGAACCACTGGAAAATCATTGAGTCATCAACAAAACTTAGGCGTATTTTCCCAGAGCCACCGCTACTAGCCTACCGCAGACCAAAAAATGTAAAAGACCTTGTAGTGAGCAGCAAACTTCCTCCTCTTGCTCCTGCTGCACAAACGGGTTCATTCCAGACATGCAACAATAAACGGTGCATGATGTGTCCATACACAGCATCCACAGACACATTTGAATGTGCTATCAACAACAGAGCATACAACATCCGACAGAACCTGACGTGCAAATCCAGCAATGTCATCTACCTCCTCTCGTGTAGGAAATGCACAATGCAATACGTTGGGGAAACTGGTGGTCCGCTCAACGTCAGAATCAACAATCACCGCTGGTCTATCAAACAGATCAAACCTGACTATCCGGTGGCCAGACATTTCAACTTACCCATCCATAGTTGGAAAGACATGCAGGTGATTGCAATTGAGCACTGTTCCTACTGGACACAAACCAAGCGTCGATCGAGAGAGAGATTCTGGATTACCTATCTACAGACCCGCTATCCCAAAGGCATTAACGAACGTTAAATATACTTATCGACATCAATTGATCACTTGCTTTTCAATTAATTATCCCTACTTCCAGCATTTTCCCGTTCTGTTCTACGCGTTTTTGATCCTTTACATATGCTGCCCAGCAAAAGGCGACTAAATTTGGGACTTTGCTTCTTTGTCAACACACTGAGAAGATAGGCGACTAAATTTGCATCCTATACCAATGAGCACTATATATATATAAATTTCGCCACACATTTGACGTCACACGTGCCACGCTTTCAAGTCATCGCTCATATTTTAGCGTTCTGCCGAACAGCATGGATACATTTTTGTAGATCCGGCCTTCGGCTGCCACTGCCGAACGGTAAATTGCGCTCCATTGTGCTGTATAGTTCAATATTTGTCTACTTTGTCCCGCTTTACTGTTCGTATCCTATTATGTAATCGTGTTCGTTTTGTTTGTCTTGATAAAGGGGTAGATCGCCTCGAAAATTTGACAATTTTGTTTTGTCCACACGGTTGGAATTACTTCCTTGTCCCATATTTACCATTTGAAGTAATTCGTATCCAACAGACTTACGTTTGATTGGATCCCGTGTCATTTGGAAAATCCTGTTGATATTACTTCTTTGACCCCTATATATAGCTATCAATACATTTGGCAAAAAATTTCGATTCATGTGACTAGAATAGAATCAAATTGCAATCAAATAGCTTATACTTATATGGTTACCATGGTTGACTCAATGTGCAATCGAATGAAAAAAAGTCCATTATTACTATTATATTATTATATATTAATTATAGTATCATAGTGCCACGGAAGTATTTCGGGGCGCAATTAATTATTTCAAATATTTTCATCTTGAAGTAAAATTAGAAGCTCTAATTTTTCAATAGTGGTAATACTGATTCGTCTGCCCCTGCTTTTTATTGAGAAAAAATACTATTTGTCAGCGGTGGGGCATCTTTAATGTTCGTAACAAACTTTCGATCCTTTCTAGTAAGACTCTTTTAAATAATTTTCCTATTTTACGGAAGTTTGCTGGGTCGGACGGATTTTTATTCCCACCATTGACAATCGGTATAACAATGCCTTTTTTAAACCTTTGCGGAACATGTTCATTTGACATGATACTGTTGAATATAGTACAAGTGATTTGACGAGTGACCGACCACCGTATTTTAAATGTTCATTACAGGTACCGTCAAGCCCTGGAGCTTTGCCAGTCCTCAATTTTCGGTTTTGTAATGTGACAGAGGAAAAGTATCACAACTACCGGGAATTCCTTTTGTGATAAATTGGTGTGAGATATCCGGAGTAATTTGCCACATTTATTTGTGTAAGACGAGTTACGCACAAAATTCCAAAAAACTCTACTGCCAAGTGACATTTCCCCAAGGAACATCAGAATCGCAGACTGGAAAGCAAACCAAGGCTGTGTTCGCCAAATTTTGGAACCCGCCAGAATTACGTTTTTCATGACAGTAACAATCAGGATGGCGAATGTCGCCTGTTACAGATGCGGTGATCAATTCGTTCCCAATCATTGTTGTGGTGTCCTGCGAATGGCTGTTACTGTTTCCGGTGTGAAAATATTGGCCATTTCTCTCGAATGTGCTTAAGTCGGACTGGACATCGTACTGAAAACTTCAGTAATACAGGATCGTCTCCCTGGACCAGACAGCGTCCCAAACCTACTTTACTTTCTGTTCCTGCTCCGAACAACTTTACGGACACAAAGTCCAAGAGTCCGATACCGCCGAGGAAAAAACCCAAATCCACATCAAAACGGATGCGAGATTCTGCAAGACTCAGAACTTTCCGAGACAATAAGAAGGAACTATCTATATAACCATTCACAAATGTGCTAAACGAAGAACTTAAAAATGTAATTAACTCCGACAACAACAAGATAATTCAGAATTCCTCAAGGGCTAAAATTCGCCAACTTAAATTGGACGTGAACGCTCTAACTAGTGAATATGACCAGCATATATTTGAGAAGTAACTGTCAACAAATATCTGAATTTAAAACTTTAAAACTCCAAACCCTGGAATATGGTCTTAACCAGGCAAGAGACACCATTAAAATCCTTAAAGTGCAAAATGACAATCTATCGAATCAAATTCATCAGTTGAAAAACGAAATAACACGACTGAGAGACGATGCATGTTTATGTACATGTACAGTTCCAACTTCGATACATATGCATTGCGTCCCAACAAGTCCAGCCAACAGGAGATCTACGAATCGGAATTCCCACAATAACGGACAAGAAACAAGGCAGTGTATGTATTTAGCGCGTCAAAACGGGTATCGATAACGTCGCGGTGGCTATCAACACTTTGAGACGGGGACGTCTCATTTTCCGAAGCCGGAGGGATTTATCATACAGAATTTCATGATATAAGTGCTACATTATGTATTTTGTGAACATTGCTTAATATTTAAATTCAGTATTTTTTAATTTGATTTCCACAAACTTTCGTAACTTTATTTTCGTCTTGTGACATGATATTTTAAAGCTATATTTT
This sequence comes from Argopecten irradians, assembly GCF_041381155.1. Taxonomy (NCBI): domain Eukaryota; kingdom Metazoa; phylum Mollusca; class Bivalvia; order Pectinida; family Pectinidae; genus Argopecten; species Argopecten irradians. The sequence goes on from NC_091143.1 coordinate 36,201,756, forward strand.
GTACATGTATCTATTTCTTTTATGAACAGATTGCTCCTCTCATTGAGAAAGTCACTAGGCTCGAGACTGAAAACGATGACTTACTCCATCAGCTTGATGAAATAGAACAATACGGGAGAAGAACCCTTATTCGTTTCTCGGGCTTTCCAGAGCAAAATGATGAAAATACGTCCGAGACTATTTTGAAGGCTGTCCAAGAGTGCGGAGTGGATCTCCCTCCCCAGGTTCTGGAGCGGTCTCATCGTGTTGGAAAACCAGGCCAGAATCGACCGCGGCAAATCATCGCGCGTCTGAGCTTTGTGGACGCCAAATTCTCCCTTCTGAAATCCAGCTGTGGATTTCGCTCCAACGATCAATTCAATGGAGTCTCAGTTAATGAGGACCTCACCAAATACCGCGGGCGACTAGCTGACATCGCGAGAAACCTTGTTAAAAGTAAGCAAATACGGCAAACATGGACTACAAACGGGAAGATCATGATTAAAGATAAATCATCTAAAATCCTACAGATCAGGAGGGAATCGGACTTTTCTCCCTTCAGTCATGTCGCGGCCGTGTGATCAAACAGTCGGAGTCAGCATCCCTGAGCTGATATATACCGGCGGTGATATTTGACTTTAATCTTATCTTTTTTTGGAGTCTCAATAAAAAGTTGATCAAGTAGACCTATGTTGAACCTGTCAGCATAATAGCATCTCTTGATAAAATACATTGTAGTTAAAGATGCTCCACCGCCGACAGAGCATAAATGGTATTCATTATTTGAACAATAATTGGTGTTTAATCGTGTAGATATATGTCTAATTAACGCAAAAAATAATATAAAATAATTTATTTTAACTTTGGTGCATGCCCAATTAGTACATCATTCCATATAGCATACAGTGCCAGGGAATTTTTTCGGGATGCAATTAATTATTTTTGATATTTTAAACTTGAAATAAAATTAGAAGCTCAAACTTTTCAACGATGGTAATGGTGTAAAGTAAGTAACTTTTGTAACTGAAGAAAAATACTAAATCGTCTGCTGCTGTTTTTGATAGTGAAAAAATATCATTTGTCAGCGGTGGAGCTTCTTTAATAGATCTCTTCAAACTTTGTTTTCATGTAATTGGTTTGATTATAAACTTTTTTTATTTCTCTTGATTTTTGTTATACAATATAAAAATGTAATCATATAAAGTTGATTGATACCCATTGTGTACATGTAGCCTATTATTCAATCAAATAACATGGTATGATGTGAAAACTTGAGTAATCTTGCTATTGGTTATAGTTTTTGTCTATACACGGTAAAAACGATTGAAAGCTCTCGTATGATAAAAACGTAGGAAGACTAATAATTAGTCATATAATATGCCTTCTTTAATGAACACAACATAAATACCACCCATGTTAGTATATAGCATCTCAACAAGAATTCCATTTCACGCCTTATTATTTCTACATGTGCATGTAGCTGCCTATTTTTTTGTCTTCCATCTAAATGCCTTTTGATATGAAATAACATTAAGTACAAACTTAGCTATAACAGAAGTATGTATGTGATGTTTCGTATCTACATTTATGCACGTATGCATTTACCTAATTAATATATATATGCTTTATCTATACAAGTAGGCTATTTTTGGTATCAATAATATTCTCTCTTGACCTCACCTACATGTAATTATCTCCCTTCGCCCACATCACGCGTAAGCCAACGAACCCATTCGCATTATCAGTCGATTCTTTTGTGAACTTTCACGAACGCTATTTCAGAAAAGCATATGACGTCATTAGCCGTTTGCTATATTATGAATGCTATTACCATATTTGTATTACCCTCGTTATCTGCATATATACACATTTTAACGACTTAAAAATATCTTCTTCTTTTTTCTTTTTTTTTTCGTTCAGTATTTTACATAAACGAACTATGAAAATATTCATGAAAATGTTAGCTATGAATATGTCAAAATATTACTAAATCAAGGTATTTATTTATGCAATGCCTGGCATGTCATGTAATTCAAACAATACAATGTGTACACAAACCTACCTATTTACACAATTGAAATGTATATGAAAATTTATCCTTTACCTCAGCGTTTTATTTATAAATCTTGTTGATATAAAACTTATGGAATTTGTAGTGGTATACACAAATATACCACCATTATTTGTGTTGCTACCAATAAGAATTACCAGTTACGTAATTTTTATAAACTGCTTTGCATAGCAATTTGTAATAGGTATAATATCCATTTATTAAATTGATATCGAAACGTCATGTGTGTACATTATGAATTTGTTATTACTCAATCTATTGTACATGTATGTGCATAATTTCATTTTATATCCATTGAAAATGCAATACGATCTATGACACATATGAATATGGATGGTCGAGCAATTGGTATTGTGTATAACAGTGTCTCAGATCACTTCTTTCCTTATATTTTATAAATCTTACAACTACGTGAACAACGTATTTTTACTAAAATACTGCTTTCTTGTGAGGTCTAACAGACTCCTCGTTATCAATTGTTTTGATAAGGTCATTGACAAACAATCTAATATATCCCCATGGAGTCTCTTAAAATTATTCCCACTATGTATATATCAATAATATTCTTTCCAATATATTATGAAAATGTTAGCTACAAATCTGATAAACTGTCACTAAATCCAGATAAAGTATGATTGGATATCATGTAACTCGATATTTGTACAATCATAGTAATATATTTACATTTGCCTCCTGGTATGGATATAGATGCACTTTATAGTTTGATAACTGCATTACCATAACTAATGTACATATATACTTCTATATATCTCATTGGATTATATATTGCGATATATGGTATGAATGAGTATTTGATGTTGTGTTTCTCAAAATTTTGGCTTTTTTAATGTACATTTATTCACGTTTTCAGCTTTATTCACTAGCGTTTTAGAAACTAAATAGTTTATACTTTAAGCATTTTATTATCAATAGTACCTACCTACCCCATTCCCAAATCCACGATGAGTTTAATAGCCATAATATAAATAACATTCGATACCCTGCTAATTTCCCTTTCCGCAGCACTTTTACTTTCCCGGCACAATTACCTCCCCTTCCTCACCACATAGCTGTTGATTTTATTGTTCAATCTATTCGATACCCTATCCGGTCACGAATGTCATTATTCCTACGAAGGTTAACCTCCGTAACTTGAATGCCTATATGTCCTAATCTTTATCGTGTCCGGATAGGTCTGTTTTATAGTAACTACTATCGGTCATGCACTTTTACATACATGACCGGGTCTGTTCTTGTTGAAATTCTATACGTTCTTAATGTATTATATATATTGCATATTTTCTCGTATACGTTAAAAGTCTCAGCTAAATACAAACATGACCTTGTCACACAAATGAAGAATATATCATATATAGCAAAAAGTGTCGTGGCCCCTTGTATTACCACAAGCATATCTATAACCTACTCTTCCAATTACTGCTCATTTTTCATGAAAACTTCAAAAGTAATTCTGGTCCATGTGTGCCGATTTTATTTTCAGTTTCTCATTTTCCATTAGCACTTGCCATATTATCCCTATCCCCTAACCTATGTACATCAGCTATATCTGTATTACTTGTTCAACTATTGCTCCTTCTTAATGGGGATATTGAACGTAATCCTGGACCTCAAGAGTTTGAATCTGATCTTTCATCTGTTTCTTCATGTTCTTCCAATTTCTCAACATTATTGAACGAAGCCAAATACACATTTGTTCACCTTAACGTACACAGTTTTAAGCAGAAATACGATATCCTCTACAGTGAATTATACAATCTAGATATGAGACATGGCTCAGTCCTGATGATACTACTTCTGATGTTGATTTTCCTGGTTTATCTCCCCCTTTTCGCTACTGTATACCAAATAGGCAAGGAAGAGGAATGTCTGTATAAGTAATAACTTATCATGTAAACTTGATCTGACCTCGAATTACCTTTAGTCAAGTACGTTTGGCTACCACTAAATATATCTGGAAAATCTATCTTATATGGAACCTTTTACAGACCTCCTAACACACCTGTCTCTGGCTTGGACCACATTTCACATTCCATCGAACTCGCTTTCAACACTGAATTATCTAATATAATTATTACCGATGACTTTAACGCCAACCTCTTGGTCAATAATAATCACTCATTACATCTTAAAAACATGTTAACTACTTACAACCTAACACAGTGTATATCCGAACCTACCTTTTTTACTGAAACTTCTTCCTCTCTCCTTGATATAGTTTGCACCAGTGATCCGTCATTAATTAACATCTGTCATGTCGGTGAGAGCTTTCTCGATCAACCTATGGGATATCATTGTCCCATTTATGGTAGTATAAATATATCTAAACCTTCCAAAAGATGCTTCAAACGCAACATTTTACTCTATAATCACGGTAATTGCAATGACTATAGAAACAGATTTCTTCCAGTCAACTGGGACGCTATTTTAGATGATAACGATATAGACAAAAGTACAGAACAACTAACAGAAATTATTCTCAGTACAGCAAAAAAAAAAAAAAAAACAAAAACAAAAAAACACACACACACACACACACACACACACAAAAAAAACCTTTTAAAACTATCACCGTTAAAAAAAATTTCCTGTATGGCTAACTAACAATATAAAAAAACTGATACACAAGAGAAAATATTTTCATTGCAAGGCTAAACAATCTGGAAATGCAGGGCCAAATTTAGAAGTTTAAGAAATATGTGTGTTACTGCCATTCGAAATTCGAAATGGAGTTATTTAAAAAACTTTGCAATAGGTTAGATGATAATACTAATGCTAGAGAATGGTGGAAAATCGTCAATGGTCTAATGTCAAACCCTTCCAAGAAATGTTTGATCCCTCCTATCGCTGTCGATAATAAGATTTTGGACAATGATCTCGATAAAGCTGAAGCTTTTAACACATTCTTCTCCTCTCAATCTACTATTAATGATACTAATATTCACCCACCCGAGCTTCCCGAATGTCCTCACAAACTTTCACACATTTTCATATCTCGACAAGACGTTCTCGATGCGATACAATCTCTAAACTCCAAAAAAGCAGCTGGTCCTGACTTGATAAGCCCTCGTCTTATCAAGGAAGCGGCCAATATCCTTAGTTATCCCTTACAACTATTCAATCTTTCTCTAAACATTTTCTATATTCCCATCTTCCTTGAAAAAGGCAAATGTAACACCAATGTTTAAAAAAGATGATCCATCTATTATTCAAAACTACCGTCCAATATCACTATTGTCCATTTTAGGCAAGTAAATGGAACGGTGTGTATATAAATACGTCTACAATTTTCTGGTTGATAAATCTCTACTAACTCCCCATCAATCTGGCTTCAGATCGGGTGATTCCACTATCAATCAACTTTTATTCATTTCTCATGAAACTTTTTCCAATCTTGATAAGGGTAGCGAAGTAAGATTAGTTTTCTGTGACATAAGCAATGCTTTTGAGCGGGTATGGCATCGGGGTCTCCTATCCAAATTAAAATCTATCGGTATCTCAGGAAATATTTTCACTTGGTTCTCTAATTATCTGCTTAATCGTTGTTAATGTCTAGTGATTAATGGTAAAAAATCTCATTTCGCATATATTACAGCGGGTGTTCCTCAAGGATCCATCCTAGGTCCATTGCTATTCCTAATTTTCAAAAAAGATATTATAAGTAGTATCAGCTGTTCCATCAAACTATTTGCGGACGACACATCATTGTTTGTTTTAGTGGAATCCCCTGATCTGATTGCAAATCTACTAAATAATAACCAGAAAATCAGAAAAATTAACGATTGGTCTAATATACATGGCTTGTAAACTTTTATCCTTCTAAAACTGTAACAATGACCGTAAGCAAAAAAATTAACAAACAGATTTACCCCTCCCTAGTTATGAATAATATCACACTAACAGAAGTCACTTGTCACAAACATCTCGGCATCACCCTTTCAGCTAACGGAACTTGGTCTGACCATCTACAACATATTATTAGTAAAACTTCTGAAAACTAAATTTACTCCGAAACCTCAAATTTACCATTGATAGAAAATCTCTTCAAACTTTACACTGTTCTTTCATTAGACCATCGCTAGAATATGGAGACATTGTCTGGGATTATATAACAGTTGGACAAAGTAATCTTTTAGAAAACATTCAACTTGAAGCAGCTAGGATCATTACCGGTGCCACCAAACTCACTAACTAATTGATCGTCTGTATACAGAATCTGGATTAAATACACTAATGTATAGAAGGCGAACACACATAATCATTAAATCCATCAGATTGTTCATGGTCAGTGTCCCCTTTACCTAACTAACATGCTACCAGCTCTTCATCGCAATATTCACTCATACAACACACGGGGGGCCGATTCTTTCTATCAACCTCCATGCCGCATTAACCTTTACAAAGACTCCTTTCTACCTTCTTCTGTGGACCTATGGAACTCGCTTCCGGAAATTATAAAATTTAATCCATCTATTACCTGTCTCAAAAATTTCCTTAACACTGATATCCCAGCTGTCCCTCTCTACTATTATTATTGTAAAACAAGGCACGGCCAGATTCACCACTCCCGTCTTAGAATGCATTGTAGTTCTCTAAACATCTATATCATCGTAATCTTGTAGTTAGTCCTCGCTGCTCGTGCATTTCCTTCTCCATTGTGTAAATTACCAACAAACATGGATGATATATTTCAGATACTACCTCATGGCTATGATATTAACACTTTACTCTATGGTAACCCTAATATGCCCGATCAGTACAATGCAAATATTGTTGATACGGTTCAAAACTTTATCAGTCGCTCAAACCGTTTCAAGTAGATATAAATAAATATGTATCCATCAGTACTACTCTAGTAGATATAAATACATATGTATCCATCAGTACTACTCTACTGTCTATCTTAAAACTAATCTGATCTTTTTCGTATATTGGTTATTTACTCATGACCCGTGTTAGTTTTACTAATGATCAAACTATGGCCGATTTATCAACAAATCTCCGGTTTTGTATGGTTAAAAAATAAACACCATTTTTGTCTACTCAATCCCTGCACCCTTCCCTTTCCCTACCAATGCACTGTAAATTTAGCACTGAAAGTTCTTATAAATCAGTGCTGTCCTATTGCCTATAAGCTATATATGGAGACGGATTAACATAAGTACATAGTACTTGTTTCTGTATCCAACCTTTTTTGACATGTATATTGTACTGTATCGTTATTGAATTGAATAAAATATTGTTTAAACCAAAGTTTAAAACTATCATAGAGAAAGATCACTAATTCACAGTTGAACAAGTGTCAGTAGCTTTCAACACGCGGTGGCGAATGATCGAGGGGAATTCAATAAAACATTAAATTTAGTGGGCCATTTACCTCGAAAGCCAAACGTGGTATAATTTTTGATGATCTCATTGATAAAAATATTGATTTATATGGACACTTGTAAGGAAAATGTTTAAAATTTGAAATTAACCATTTTGTCTTACAGCCATTCCGAAACAAGCTAAAAATTAATACTCGTTACACTAGTTGACTCAGAAGCGTGATATGAGTCTTTATTTGGGAGGAAACCAAAGTATTCGGGGGGAAACCATCATCTATACATACCCGAGTAGTCACTATCACTGGATATAACGACAGTAATAGTGACCCCTGAAGTATCGAGGGTGGTAGAAAACTCATTTGCACATTAAATGAGTTATTAAAAAATATAACTTAAATATTAAAACTATTTTTTTATTACTTAGAGACTTTTGACTTTCTATATAAACATGTAAATATATTACAAGTAATATGAACAAAAAACATCAAAACTTTTTCATCCATCCACTCATCACCTGCCATATTGTGTAGAAGGAATCGCTACAATACACATAGCTGATAATCAAATTTCGCCCCATATTACTAAAGATAAGATATCTTAATGGAAAACATATCACACATTACAAATTCTCTCATTTATTTCTGTGTTATTATATATCTAGTATTGTGATTATTATTAATTTTTACTTTTGATATCACATTGTGAACTCTTGTCAATTTTACAATGCAATATCGCATACTGCTAAATATATGACTTTTGACCTATCGATTGCTATCTATCTATAGCTATCTGTCATATTGATAAGCTCTGACCATAAACAAAGTTTAACGTTTTCTCTTGACAGTAGCTTTCTCTCTACACCAAGGTCTTATATTTCTGATTGTTTTGGGTATGCTAATATTATGCTTATTAAGAACGAGATTATTTACCTGTACCAAATCATTTTATTCTTTTGGTTTATAATTATGTATAAAGTCGAATACGTATGAAATAAAGGGGTATGATGAGAATTGTTCTCTCTGTGTTGAAATCGGTTTTTACGCAATAATTTTAGGCACTTACCCAGTGGAAATAACTTTGAATCGTTATCATATTCCATGACTGAAAAGGAAACACAAATTATGTAGTTAAAAGAGAATTGCTTCAAAAAACAAAAGAATAATGAACTTTTTTATTTTGTCACCATAATTGAAAGATAAATATGCTTATCGGTATGATCCAAGGTTCCGTCCTTGGCCTTCGCCTTTTTCATAATAATTATTTGACATGTAAGTGGTATCCAAACGAGAAAACAAATATACCTAACGTTGACTTATACACAAATATTTGTCATTCTGTCCACCTGGTAAATATTTGGCCAAATACTTTATCTGTTAAGTAACTGTCATCAACTGATCACTAATATAATTCGATTCGATAATATTGAACCAGTAGGGGCATATCAAATATCTATGAAAACGTTCCGGATCTAGGCCCTAAACTCTTAGTCATGGATTCAAAACCCTATTGAACATTGTCCAGACGAATCCCAGTTAAAACGGTCCCACTGTCAAAACGGCCCGGACAGAACGGCCACAATGCAATGGCGACCCCAGTCAAAACGGCCCCGTTGCAAAAATGATTTCAACCGTTTATTCAGTGTTGATTTTGTTTATTTTATTTTTGAAGAATTAATATATTTTCCTGTGCATTATAATGATTGAAAAATACGAAACATGGCACTAATTTGTAACTAATCATTTGATTATACATGAATCTATGCCTAGATATAGGGCTTTTGTTCTAGGGGTTTTATGTCCCAAGGGGCTTTTGTCCGGTGGGGGGGGGGTTGTCATACAATCTTGTAGAATAGGAAAATAAATAATAATCACACTACTAGATATATAATAAATGAGAGAATTTGTAATGTGTGATATATTTTCCATTAAAATATCTTTAGTAATAGGCGACCAAATTTGATTATCAGCAATGTGTATTGTAGCGATTACTTCTACACAGAATGGCAGGTGATGAGTGGATGGATGAAACAGTTTTGATGGTTTTTGTTCATATTACTTATAATATATTTACATGTTTATATAGAAAGTCAAAAGTCACTAAGTAATAAAAAAATAGTTTTAATATTTTAGTTATATTTTTCAATAACTCATTTAATGTGCATGTGAGTGTTCTATCACCCTCGATACTTCAGGGGTCACTATCACTGTCGTTATATCCAGTGATAGTGACTACTCGGGTATGTATAGATGATGGTTTCCCCCCGAATACTTTGGTTTCCTCCCAAATAAAGACTCATATCACGCTTCTGAGTCAACTAGTGTAACGAGAATTAATTGTTAACTTGTTTCGGAATAGCTGTAAGACAAAATGGTTAATTTCAAATTTTAAACGCTTTTCTTACAACGTATCAATATAGTGTCCATTTAAATCAATATTTTTATCAATGAGATCATCAAAAATTATACCACGTTTGGCTTTCGAGGTAAATGGCCCACTAAATTAAATGTTTTATTGAATTTCCCTCGATCATTCGCCACCGCGTGTTTAAAGCGACTGACACTTGCTCAACTGTGAATTAGTGACCTTTCTCTATAATAGTTTTAAACTTTAAACTATACACAATTCTAAATATAAACGACTGAACATGACACCAGCCAGTCCAAAGCGTAGACAGATTTGAAATCTGATTTTGTTTTTTACTCATATTTCTTACCGCTATACAAAAATAATGTGCCAAGGTATTTAACGGCAGAAATAATTTACACTTATCAATAGACATACATTTCATTATCCGGCATGAGACACTCCTGAAAGTCTGTGAAGTTGTCTTCACGATAGCCACAATAATATCTGGTAATCATGGAACTATATCAGCACGAATAACGCTACCAGAAACATAGGAGAACGTTACGTCTGACATACTCTAGTCTTTTAGTAAAAAGGCTGTGAAAATATAGCGTATAGTAGTGAATAGAAATGTAAGTATTTCTCCACCATATAATCTATCGGTATTAATGACAATTAATGTAAAATAGCCAAATACTGCTTAATTTTTTTAGCTAATACAAAGTTAAGGTCGCAACACTGCTCATATTAATGTTCTGTATAAATTTGATGGAAATTTAAAATCATGACTTTTTACATAGAATATGATTTATTTGAAAGTGTAAAACTATGCTTGGTAAATAAAAAGCAACGTATACGTATTACACAATTATATATTTGGTTATCATATCGTAGGTGCATACGAAATGATAATTGAATGAGATAGCTGACCTTGATTTAGCCACATAATTATACAACTATAATCAGTAAATAAAAAAGTAAATTGTTACACAAAGCTTACTTAACTTGTCCCCATAAGCATTAGAATATCTATATGTTTTTACAATGTACACTAACCCTTCTTTAAAATATCCGCGATATTGATTATAAATAGGACACCCACACAGTTATATACCTAGTTGTCGTTAAAAGAAGCAGACGAGTATTTTGAAGCATATCTTGTGTTATAGACAACTGTTGTCCCGATAAAGATAGACATTTATCTTTTTTGTTTGGTTTAAATAGACGTAGCCATGAGAAGATTGGAAAACTTTGAACATTGAAAGGAAAGTGAGAAACTTCATTTAGGTGTATACCGTTTTAATGTGACGAAAAAACAAGATAGCCAGTTTGACCAGCGAAAAGGTAAGTGATATACTTTCTTTATCAAACGTCTTTGTTTTGTGTGAATGAAACGTAACGTTCATTATATTATTTTCATAGAACATAACATTGAGTGCTTATAAAAATCTGTTATCATCGGAGATCCCATCCTCGATATTCAAGGGGTTCCGATCACTTACGATCTCTACACACCTGGACTATCTCATAGTGAAATTGAAGGCAGCTCAACAGAAAACATTTGACCAATCACAGGCTAGCAAAAATTTCCTTTGAAGATTACCGAGAGAACGAACGCCTAACATCAAAGCCACACAGTCAACCACATTGTACCGTTATACGTCTCTTTTGATGTACATCAAATGATTAAATTACCTGTTCTATTCTGTTGCCTCCAGTTTTACTATGAGATAGTCCAGTGGTGTAGAGATCGGAAGTGATCGGAGCCCCTGGAATATTGAGGATGCACGATCCACGGTCGATTGATTTACGCTAATCAATCGTGAGTATCCGCCGATGGAGAATTTTCCAGTTTAATACATGTATATCTATTTCGGTTCCATTGAAGACGAAATCTGACAGAGATGAGAATCTCGGGATTTTTTAGTGTAAAATGCATCTAACTACAAAATGGCTATCCTGGTAAAAGTTTGAGATGAAGGACCCATTTTTTCTATCTAGTATTATATGAGCACACAGACTTAAATTATATAATAGCTTTCTAATATTCACATGCCGGTTTAATCAAACTTTACAAATGTTTAACATTATGGTCTATGTAAAACATTTAGTCGGTTGATCTCTGTTGTAATTAGCCGAGCCTAATCTGCAATTCCAACCTTTTTGTAAATTTTGTTTAACAGTTTAATATATGTACAATGCATATAGTTTTAATGCAAAAATTGTTTTACATCAGAATTGGGTACAAGTTATATCGCAACTTATAAAAGTCCTCTCCCAACATCAATGACATCTAAATAATATAGTTCTACCAGAGGTTAAAGATAACAAGACCAGACTCGTAAAAGTAACAATAGAATATACTTATTATCTGTAATGAACAATAGCAACATGAAACCAATAACATCCTCGATAATCTAAAAGTTGATATCGCTGTCTTTATATCCATATGATTCTTAACTATTTCATAGTAAAACTGGAGTTATTTCCGGAGAACTTATTCATAAGTTGTTTTGGTGATTAGAAAAGAATGACGCCCAACTCTAAAGCAACACTGTGCACTATTATTTAATGAACTGATTTCTTTTAATGTATATCGCTCACTGATAATACTTTGCTACTCATGCAAAATGATTGATAATGACTGAGTTTCGGAAATGTTCAATAAATGTGCTACATTATTGTTGCATCAGTTCAGAAATAGAAGGCTGGTGATAAATATCATGGATAAATACATTGACCGTTATAATATGATTCCATATTGAGGAAGTATCGTATCTACGTAAACAACCGATACAGGAGATAAATGTCAAAGAAATATCAAAGAAAATCTCGCATATATTTTCTTTAAATAGTACGCAAGGCATATATTATCATATCAATGATGTGATTAATTGATAGGTTACCGCCAGTGTTTATGGAAATCTTTTGTGATGATTTTTTAAAATTGCAGACTCGAGTATATTTGTCTAGATTCCGCATACATTGGTCTAATTAATTCACTTTGTGATCATGTGTTTTTACCGCTGCATGTCCTTTAATACACATGTGTTTATCTTTACAAGAATATGCGAGTTAACACCTTCTGATATTAAAAGGAGGTTTAAGTACCCCGATATTTATTTTGGTATGTGAGAATTTCACCAATATACGCCATCTTAACTCTGCTATCTCACCGTGATGATACTTAACAGTGCGAGAGTATTACCTCTGTCTTCAACTTGTCTCTGCCTATATATTCAGTGTATTCTCAAACGTGTCATTTATTTTTCCAAAATGTGAAATGTATGAATTTTGTTTTAAATTTTGTCAAAATCCTTTATGGAAATCCGTTCATGTTTGGGGTTTCAAGTTACGATTCAAGACCTGTTAGTAACAGTTCTCCATTCTCAACATGGGTTCGTGACCAGCGACAGTTTTCAAAAGAAATGAACACATTTTCATGACACCATCCTGAATTTGTCATTACTCCTCAGATATGTTTCACATATTGTTTATTTTTATTTCATAAGATACATGTATCTACTTTTGAGCGCGACTTCAAGCATCGGTGCAATTTCGAGTATCACTTATGGTTTATGAACATACAAAAGGCAACTATGTGAATTATTGATCCAATAATTGTTAAAGCATACACACTGAGAAAATACGTGTGTAATTAAGCTCGTAAAATTACGGATAAGGTACTGATTTAGTATTAGTTTTATTTCAAATAATCACGACATATCTCCAAGAAATACTCTATTACTAATTAAGGATTCGTCAACAGTTGCTTTAACTTCCGGTTAGGTTTGTCACTTCCTGTTTCATGATAATGTATTACTTTAGCTTTTATAAAAAAAGACAATCAATAGTCTTTATTTTTCAAATCAGCATTCATAATGAAAAAAATGCATATTACTAGAATCGATCGTGTCGATTGGTACTAACGACGATATTGGAATGAGCGGGTTATGTAACATTTTACCACTAGCCCTACGCCTCTTTGTCGCAGGCTTGCAGAGAGGATTAGGTTTTTTCTTTTTTTTATTAACCGTAGGTTGGTGTTTTCACATAGAATACAACATATTTTGTCATCACGACTTTGTCCTTCAATGACCGTATGTGACTTGTATGAGCAATGAAACATATGAGTTCTAATACATTACTAATGTATAAAGTATCATTTGTTGACTGGACAATATATTGAATGGTATTCTGAATTCAAATTGTTCTTGTTTTTATCCTCAAAGGAATTATCAATGACTACATGGTTATAGGATGATAGCTGTTAAGATGATAAAAGAAACAATAATTAACATTTGGGTATATTCTGATAGATTCCACGGACACTATTATAACTTTACTCGATAGAAAATATTTACTGGTCACTACCAGTGGTCAATTGGTTTTAAATCTAGTAAATCTACTAATGTACCAAATAAAGAACATTTAGAGTGGAATATCCTGATTTATGACCTATGGTATGCCAGACTTTAGATAGTTTAAAAAGCCATGAAAAACATGTCTATGTAATAGAAAAAGTACTTACTAAATATTTAAAATGCTTAATATGACTACAAAAGAATATTTCAGTTTTAAAGTCAACTGATTATAAATCAAGGCCTAGTCTGACGTAGATTTCACGGTCGGTGTAACAATTTTGTTCCATATCGCATGTTTTCGTGTATGTTTGACCACGTGGTATGTTATTGAACGATAAATGAACTTTTAGATTACTTTTGAAAATCGCCGAAGTGTTGTTTTCGCGACTTACTGATGATGTATGACTATTACATTTAAGTACACACCCTTTTAAATCGATCTTAAGAAACTCGCTACCAGATAACACTATGCTGTAAGCATAGATTACAGAAAATGAAAGCGTACTCCGATAAATCTTAAAAGAAACAATTTCACTTAAAGATTAACTCCTATTGAGTAAAACTGACCAATGTGTCCAGTCTAGATTTAAGCGGCAAGCTAATGTATAACTGACCAAAAAGCTACAATGGTGATAATATTGACATCGTCATCGATCTTCGAAGTTCCATCTCAAGTAAGTCTACTTTATTAACCGTACTATTTAGCGTTTCTTCAAGTTTGATATTTCATATTTTTTCTTTATTCGTTCCTTGTTAATTGTTTCAAGGGCAGTAATTGTTTCGAATGTTGCAAGTCTACTGCAAGTAAATGTTCTGGTTGCCATTATATAATTATATAATATTTCATACAATCAGGGTGAATAACTTTTCTAAAACACTATACTGATAACTAAGTTAGATCTTCTTTATGTAATATGCCGTAGGTACATAGAAAACAATATTAATTTCGGTTATGAATGGTTTGGAAAATAGAAGATCTAAACTTACAGAAATGTTTTTTTTTTTTCATGTAACAGGCCCACATCAAATACGTTTACGGTAGGCGATGCAAATTTTAGACATTTTCTCATTACTTTATGTAATATTTCTTTTAACAATATCATAAAACAATAAAAATGGTAGGATTAAATCGAAAATAAACTCTCTTTCACCTGTAAAGACACATTAAACCTCTTCTAAATATAGGACTAGAACAGTCCATTATAACATTTTAGGGGTGCTTTTATATGTTTTTACAAGAGTTACAAGTACGTGTCTAACTCCAGTAAGTTAAAAATATAAATAGTTAAATATACACGCAATTGGATATCAGATATGGATATAAAATTTATAGTAAAATGAATAGTGCTATCATGATATTTCCAATATATAATATTGGAGTTTTCGTCAACGTGTATCGTGTATATTGAGGTGAATATAGCCAGAATATGAACTCTGATAGTTTTCTATTGTAACAGCAGTCCTTTTTATATTTACATAAGAACTTTAATTATGTTTTATTAGGGTTAGAATTGTCAACAGTTGCAAAGGGCTCTTGATTCGTTTTAATTGCATGTTATTTGATATGGCACATCACGTCAAAAAGTAATTTTGAAACGATATTTATAACGGTATTCAATTGCTACCAATAATAGTTAACGCGACACCTTTTGTGACAATTTTAGACAATACTTTTGTATGAGATGTATTCAAGGTTACTCATATGTAAAACACCTAACCGTGTTGATATATACTTAGTTCTACTCTGTAATTAAAAATATATATAGTCACTCTTTGTCACTTCAAAATATGGTGCTTTTTGACGCTGTAAAACTTTATATATCTTAGCAGTTTTTACTCTATAGATAATGAATTTTATGGAAAAAAAATTGACATTTTTTTAAAATAAAATAAATTAGAATAAATTTAAATACATTATTCCAATTTTATATCAACATAACTACTGCAAACAAATTCATGTTTTACATATATCAGATTTTAGAAGTATACATTTGTTAGTGGTAAACATATTTTATACATGAATCGTAAATTGACTGTAATCATATTTCAAAGGTAACCGTAAATCGTATGGTAATACATTTAATGGCAATGTTTAAATACGCTGTGTGTTTTTAAAATCATATAAAACTCATTTGGATATTTTGTAAAATAATTGGTTTAAGCGAAATTTCTGCTTTTGTAATAAAACAGGGAACTCAGAAACATGCCGAGAGTCAAATGGCAAAGCTTTGATAGAGAGAATCCATTATAGATAACAATGAACAATGACTCTACTTCTCAAACATTAGAGTCAGGAAAAAAAAATACCGTACTTCAATGACCTATTTTTCAGCAATTCTCGTATTTTTCACCTCCAAATAAAGGAAATATTGTTTGACGAGACTAAGAAATCCCTATAAACTATGTCACATTTTTTCGACGTAAATCGGATTTACTGTACCCGTTGATGCCAAACGTAAACCAATACCTGTCTTATCATTGGCCTGAGTTCACTGAGAGTATAATCCGACCCATTGTTTAGATGTTGACTTTAACTTAAACAAGGATGAGATGACACAAACGTTCTTGTGTAATTTTCAATATGATTTGGATCGATTTACCGATAAAGGAAAGAAGATTGAAATAAAGCCTGCTGACTTAGTCTAGCGAGATAACAGTGATATAATTTTTAAATGTCACTGCCCTTTACACATGTATAGTCATTTACCTCTAAGGCTTGTGTTTAAGGTGATTGTATTTCATTCATTGCTAACGTGAGTTACCCCCACGATGTTCTGAAATTTTATTTTGTATGTTTTGTATTCTGCTTATTTTTTTGTTATTATTTTTTGTTATTATGTATTGTTCCTGTTGAAACTTCATTTAAATGAAATCATAACTTATCATATAGCCGGCTATTTATGCGGGTCAGCGACTTTCGCTTTATTTAAGGATTAACTTGAATAGATTTTTTATGTTATGGAGATATAACACAAAAATCTGAGTGTACTCTAAATAAACCGATGAAAGTACACTCATATTTTTGTGTAATATCTCCATAACATAAAAAATCTATTCAAATTAATCCTTATAATTCAATTTACTAAAGATAATCTCTTCAATATTCAAAATTCATTTTGGGACTTTTTTGTCTATGAAATCATTACGCCGTCATCTCAGCCAATCAGAAGCAAAGTTACAAACGGCGACGCCATTTTTTCCTTTATGGGCTGATAAAGTAAATTTTTAATCCAATGAAAATGCTCGTAACAAGCAAAATTATATGAATATAACTGAACTTACTATAAAAAGGTTTATAATTCTACAATTTCCTACGATTCTTAGGATTATATGATCGCGACAATTAAAACATTTAGTTGATATCTTCATAGTGGAAACTCAGAGGTTTGAATCACTGCCATTATCACCAATGCCTTATGTCATAGTAAACATGAAACCATTTCCAGAAAGAAAAAAACTTACCAATTCCATGGCTACAAAGATATCCTTTAAAAATTACTGAGAGTGATGTCTAACTTCAAAACCATGCAGTGTATCATTATCTGGTTCTTTTGATGTATATCAAAGGACCAAACTACCTGTTGTCGCACACAAAGCCTTCAGTTTTGCTATAACATTGTCCAGGGATCACCATATCGACAGTGAAAATAACCCATGGAATATCGAGGATGAGCATTGTCCAAATATTCGTTCCGACAAATAAGATAATGAAAAATGAAATAATTTCTAAACATTTATAGACCGTGGGCAATGCACAGGAAATTACGGCAGTAATGTAATCACCATATTTATAGAATGCAATCCTCTCTTCCTCGCCATTGCTATATGATCATCAACTTTATAAATGCACATAACTAGACCTAGTTATGTAGAAAATGCCTTTTTTATGCTTTGATATGAATATTAATATTAATACAAGATTTATCCTATAATGTATTAAAGCTACTAATTGTTTAATTTTATCTTTTTATGAAAAATTTTTTCTTTGAAGGTACAAATAGAAACAAATGGAAGATTAATCTTACGAGGGAACTAGACAACTAGACAGTTTAATCTTTTTATGAGCGATGTAAGCTATGAGCATCGTTTAGTATTAGCTGCATTAAAAGCAGACAGTTTTATCTAGACATGGACTTACTTATTCAAT
Organism: Argopecten irradians; assembly: GCF_041381155.1. Classification (NCBI taxonomy): domain Eukaryota; kingdom Metazoa; phylum Mollusca; class Bivalvia; order Pectinida; family Pectinidae; genus Argopecten; species Argopecten irradians. Next base: position 36,220,008 of record NC_091143.1, read on the forward strand.
CTATTTTGCATTTTTCCTGTCGCATCCAAATGCCTCTAATCTGTAAGATTATATATTATCAATTTATAACCGATCCTGGCGTAATTCAATGTTGTGTACAGAACGTTGTCGGAGAGAGAAAATAAATAAAGAAAAAATAACTGTTATAAATACCTTAAGGATTCTTTTTAGTTTTAGTTTTTTGACAAGAAATTGATTTATGACAAAACATGCGTTAGTGTATAAAGTTTATATATCATGTTAGTTGAGACGAAATCGTTAGAGTCAAGTATTTAGGAATAAAAGACATACACACACGAACGGGGTAATGTGAATTTATAACTGCTGTTTGGAAAAGGTAAGTTTTATATGTTTATCAGGAACGTCATACAAATAAAACTGTCAGTATGCTGTATACTCGTTCCGTTTGTGGTGTGGAGTACGTGATAATTGTGGTCAATTTGGGTCTGATTCCAATCCATGTTCATGCGTTATAGCGCAATACTTACGTCACATAAAAAATCACATTGTTGTAAATAGTTTTAGCGAAGTCCTACCAGAAATGTCACCAGCTTAAAAAGAAATTTGTCAATCATCATCAACTAATCAGTTAACAAACCATTGTACAAAAAACATTAAATGACATAAAAGTCATCAAAAATAAAACAATAAATCATTTTGATATGTTTCTTGTTTCAAATATTGGCTTTACAAGTGTTAGCCACTGATTTAACAGAAGTCGACCATACTTTTGTCACAAACGTCATTGTTATTGTTTACCAAATGTACGCAGTAGTAAAATCACATTTCCTGTTTATCAAATTGTCTGAAGATATTGCTACTTTTACAACCGTTGAAGCTTTACCTATATATACCTTACAGACGTTAACGGACCGTACATGTCGGAGGTAACATTCGAACTCCAGTAAGTAGTACTAATTTTGTCATGTCTTGTGATCTATTGAAACTTTGTCTTCAACCTCTTGTCCCACATTAATATGGTAGTTTTTATTATCAGTAGATACTCGGAAAAACCAGGAGTACATTTTCTCTATCTCAGACTGCTTTTTTATTGCGTTTACTTTTTCCTGCCTGGCACATTATTATTTTCTCAAGGATTGCATTAGCATAGTGGTTCAGGCGTTCAGCAGCCCTCCATCTCACGTGATACATTTGTCTGATACTGGTCTCTATGGTTTTACTCCTGGGAGCTCTGGATTTTATCCCTAACAAAGCCTGTTCATAGTGCATTTTACCGTAAAAATCAGAAAGCAAAATCTTGGATATTCAAGATGGATTTTACTTTTGAGGCCAAGACGTGACATTCACATTTCTCTTTTTGATAACAAATAAGCTTTCTGTTCATCTTGTGCTGGCATTTCATCTATATAATAAATTGTTTTCTTATTTAGTGTATACGTTTTTATATGACGTTTGTTATATGAAAAACCAGTGATATGATACCTAATACTATTTTCACAGGTGATGGCACATTTATAGACGCATCATTTAAAACAACCGTTTGACATAAAATGCGGCTAGCCTTTGGGAAGATTCGTTTAATATTCTCTCTGCAGAATAGAATTTTTATTGCGCATTAAATCAATATTTAAACCTTGGTTGTCTGTGTAAACACGCATTTTATCTGCATTCTACTGCCGTTAACTTATCAACGCCTTGATTTCGCTCATGTAACGCCTAGAGTGATACAAAGTTTCCAAATCTGACCCTCTGGTACTCTCGTGTGGAATACAGTAGGACGAGAGCAGACACAGGTTAATTCCACAGGTACATCCTAGGTGTTGTCGAGGCTATAACAGGCCGGATGATTGTCATATCGACAGAAAGTACGTGCTTATCAACGTTTTCTCTTGCAGATCGATCAGAGGTTACTCTAAAGTATACACATTCTTACGACATTTAAATGTGTTTAGGTTATCCAGGAATTTAAAACTAGAAATCCATAACAAATTGAATGAGAATCAACAGCCACTCCAGAATACTAGACATCAAGGAATTTGATGATTCATGATTTGTTAACACAAACCAAAAGAAACAGTAACTTCTTTATATAGCCAATCGACAAACAACCATTAGATATACCAAGTAAGTGATGAAATTGGTTCATTTCGTTCATTAACACAAATACAAAAACAATGGCCGAAAGATAGCCATCTTGTATGTGGATTGCTCAAGATTGTTTCTGCTAAAAAGGATCTTTCTGATATTTCCTATGTACCTTGAAACAGGTTTCTGAACAAGTGATTTTTTACTCTCTTTCCCTCTTTCACATTAGGTTGTTGTCTACGGATAAGGGAAGATTTATCAAAGTTGAATCAAAACTTGTGAGCGTTTGCTACTTTAGAAGGGCAAAAACTATTGTGGTTAGTGTGCTGTTATTTCCAAAACCTGGATTCTAATTTAGATACAATATATTTAAAAGGATATGTTTGTGGAAAAGTTAAAAAATTAACCAGTAAATGCACTTAAAATATTATTTGCTGATAGATACTGCAGGCAGAAGGGTTTTTCCTGATCATTAAGACACTTCATGGAAACCCTTCATTAATTAATGTACAAATAAATGAGACAATCGAGCTATATATAGACTATTATTTCTATATAAATTGGCACCATGCCAACCCGTCTTCTCCGAAATATATACATTTACATGGATCGCGCATTAAAGTCTTTTGTCTGGACAATGTTGATGGTGAGATCAGACAACAGATCCAGAAACGGTATGAATGTCTAATGGAAGATCTTCACCTTTGGCCAGACCAAAACAGGAAATAGAATGGATCGATAAACGAATCCTGCAGGTGACATTTTCTCGTTATGTTTCGCGGTATTGATTAAAGCTGTTGACTAGGATCGTTGTAATGTTACGTAAAATTTAAAGGAGGGGGATTGCACTAATGTACATAATCTAATATACAGGTCATATTAACGCAATTATCCTCAGATTTGTCGATGGATGGTCACAACTACCATAGGAGTTCTTCATCTCTGGTACACTAATAAACTTATATGTTATGGAAAATTATTTTGACATAAAAACCATCCCCTCTTGGGTTTTTTTCACCATTATTTGCGTACCTTAACATATCTTGATGCGCTACTTTATCAACTTTCATATCAAATAGTTAAACATTATACATTTGGGGTCTCGAAGTACATCTGACGTCATATTATGTTCTCCGAGGTCTAGTGATAATGTTCATTGTATGTCTACAGCTATTTACTGTAAAACGTTAAAATTTTCATTCACTTTAGTCATGTATTAAATTAATACTTGAATTTGTTTATCATATCAATTCGCTTAGTACAGGTTAACAGTCGATTGTTTTGGTGATTTGGTCCCTGTTTAACCATTGAAGTTTTAAATTACTACAGGAAGTTGTGGTCAGAAAAATTTACATGGATTAATTACACTAGTCGTTACACGAAACGCTGGTCTAAGAAAATGAAAACGTCTGTAAAGAAATCCCAAGGAATACCCTTTTATATACTAAACATTTTCAAACTAAGCATAAACACAAACATATTTCTGTAAAACAATATAAAAGTCTCTTTTTAAATGTTTAGCTCCTTAACCATCTTTAAGACAAATATGTGTAAACATATTTCAATAAATTACATACAATATACAGCGACCACATATTTTCTTTTAGCTCAAATCAAACATGTATTAGAAAGACAATGGTGAGTGTGTGATTTAAAATCCAATATTTACCTTTGTCACCATTAAAAGGTCTTAAATTGCATGTTATATTTGATATTCCTAAAGATAATATGCTCCTTTCTGATGTGATTTACAAACATTAGCTTAATAGAATTTTGTATTTACAGTTTTGAAAGACAGCAAATATTGCCATATAAAAATAAAGTTCTCTTCACATATCTTATAACCATTCTTTAAGGATAGGTGCTGTCTAGTCAGTTTTCTTTTTTTTTCTCGTAAGTTATTCAACTAAATCAGCGAGTCGTTATGTAAGCTGCAATTGCATAAATTGATATGTAAAATAGTTTGAATCGGTAATGATGTTTTGTTAGTAATGCCGAGAGACATTTAATGATTCAAGGGTGAAATAAACAACTTAACGAGAAATTTACCTGACATATACTCGACTGACAATATCAGGGTTCATTTCTCCGTCGGCAGACGACATTAGTCGACAGCTGACTCTGACTTATCTTCTATCGACCTTATCGATATCCATTACAGTATATGGGAGGACGCGGTTACACTTTGAACTTCAACAATAGTCTATGACGTCACATGTACCGCTGCAACCTGGGTACGACGCTGCGCATGCCACGCAACACGTACATTAACCTGTTTTGGGTCTGATCCGGGTGATTCCGTGTTGTGCCTTCTCGGCATTGTTTGTCAACTTTCGCCTGATGAAACATTGGATATTTATGGAATCATTGAACTGCACTTCAGCTCAAACAATGAAATCGTAATTTTTGAGTCACGGCACCTGATGACTCGGTGTAAACAAATCAAGACTTTCGTGTGTAATGTGATATTAATTTAGAAATATATCAACTGTAAGGGATAACATTTCGGAAATTGATCCAGTGATTTTAATGTGTGCCACCCAATTGTGTTGGTTTGTTACTAAAACATTGTGTAGTGTAGCGTTTTCTCATTTGTACACAAAGGGAACACTAGGAAGGGTTTCCTGTATTTTACCTGTGATAACAATGGAATTTTCTTTCGTATTTTATCAGGAGTGTTTATAGACAAACAGGTAGGACAAAGTTACGTGTTTATTATTATTATAAAATAATTTTTTATCCAAATGCATATACAGTTACATTATATATACCATTTAGCTATATACGTTTATAATTTGAAGCTTATATGTTAAATAATATGAATTAATCCAGATGTCATGTGATTTACTACGATGATATAATGGAAAATTAAATCCACTTATAAAATGTATACTTATTTCACTCAAGTCAATTGTACATACATAAATATATTAAAATGATCAACGACCCGTCCATGATCACGAAAAGAGGACCTTATATGAAGGGGATATAGACAATCCAGAACAGTAAAAGTAACCGTACCCTTATGTATTTGAATAAACAGTTTATGAAAGTTTATTTTCTTCTCATATCTAAATTTCTTTAGAGTTTGTTAGATTTATTCCATTTTTGGTTTTAGTATATCAATGATACATTTTAATACAGTTTAATTAGGTTCGAATCTTTGCTACAACAAATTTACTTTTGACTGGTTTGTGCAGTAAGAAAATGCTATAAAACCGATTTCATCTATCGGAACTAGACATCAAAATGTGCCCACATATAATGTGACATACAGGAAAAAAACTATCTCAAAATGATATGAATTATCAATGATGCGTCACTCAATATTAAAGAAATTTTTACCATTGATAGATTTCTTCAAAGCGACAATAACCAGTAATACAGATAATGCTATAGACACCATTAGTGACGCGCTGTAAGCAGTGTTTGCTAATTGTCAGCTTTTCAAAATATGATATCAAATATAATTAGCATTCTTTCCACAAGTTGATAAGGTATTTCTTAATAGGATGATTACCAGTAATGTCTGCTATTCCATGATCGTTAAAATCATTTAACACGTTTTACCAGGCACGCAGGTTATGTGATACAAAACATACAACTGTGTATTAAAATTTTCTCGATATAATACCTTTCACGTAATTACATTTGATAATGTGTAGTAATACGCTATCAGGGGGGACTTGATGTACGTCATGGTTCATTAATTACATACATAAGAAGTAACATTTCAGTCAATTATCTCCATTACGATATCTCGTTTCCTCTGCGTGATTAACTCGTCTGAATGGATGATAAAGCAGGTGTCTCGGCCTTTGAAATATTCGATGATAGTGAACCTTTATTGAACAAAACACAATTTTGACACTTATTCACGAGAATTGATCTAAATGTGTACAGGTAAGACTTTTTAACAATTTGTATTCTCGCTGGCGTGAGAAGCAGAATAGATCTCTTGTGGAGCGGTTTACCAAGTAAACACGAACATTATAGATAGAAACAAAGTTTGCCTTCCTATGGTTGTTACGGAAAGCTCTCATCTTCGTACCTTTCCTGACCTTCCTTCTACTAAAAAGTTTTATAGACCGCTAAATGCGATTGATCGTGCCGTTATTATAACAACCAAACAAATAAGAAAACAAATTAGGTCTTACATTCATTGTTACGGCGATAGTTTTTTATGGATGCTATAAAGTAGCTCGCGTGAAGGCAGTTAGAATTTTGAAGGGACAATTTAGCCTGAGTCTGCATTGAACGTAGACGTTGATATCGGTAATAGACAGGTTTTAATGGAAATAGAGTAGAAGGTTTCACTGTGATGTGTCCGCAAATGTCTACGTCTGCGAAGTAAAGCTTCACAATTACATTAGTTTACACTTTTAGATGCACTAACTTGTCTGAGAAGTAACTTTCTCTAAGGAACGAGTCTCCTAGGTGAATTTGTGTTGCTTTTACATACCTTTCGGGTTGGATATAGAGTTCACTAATTACGCCTGCTTGATCGTGTTGCTATTTGATTTGGAATTTCAACAACATCAACTCAAAAAATCGCACACAGCACAATGCATTTTGTCAATACTTTTGCCTATCAAGCTTGTTTTTGAATATTTTACTGTTGTTTGTCGCTAATGGGAGCCTGTGGTATCATTTTGAAATACATATTTGTGGATACATTTTTAAACTTCTTTTTATAAGCTATGTGTGTGTTTTATTGAATCCGTTAATTGTGTTCAGCGACATCTATTTTGCAATGAATATGATTTTTGTTGTGTGTTCAAATATCGTTTGAGACTTACATGAAATTATATTAACCTATTTGTGTTTTAATCATAATAAATGTATTAATATTCAATTTATTCGCCTGAGTTGAGACTTTAAATGTCATATAAGAATAAAATGTTATACTATATAATATCTCTAATCGTGCTTCACCAAATCATGCGAAGATATGATGATGATTTTTCATAACGAATTACGCTTCGGGGGCTACGTATATAGCTTTGGAACATTTACCTATATCGGATAATGATATATTACAAGGCGAAACATCACTGGGCAAAGAATATATATCTAGGTAACAGTACATACTCATTGAAACCGAAAGGATTAACACACTACCGAATTGCTTATGGCAGTTACATTGATAATAAATCTTTAGATTTTCTTATTTCATATTAGCTCATTCAGAGTCGGTTCGTCACTATATATTGAACTCATGCTAATAGCTTTTCGAAAATGTTGTGACTGAAGCTTCATGATGAATATCGTTATTTTACGCTGACACAAATCAGTGTTCGGGTGCATCTATCTATCATTTAACAAAAGAAATTCTGTATGAAACGCACATAAATACCTTTGACCCAAGATTGTGTAGCGGTAATTCAACCTCGTTATGATTACATTTAAAAATAGTCATTCACTCCAAATTTGCGAATTCGAAATCCCCACTCCAAGATATTGACTGTACGTCAGACAATTTATTGAGTACGCTATCATCCAATCCTGTAAAGCCATTAAATACACAAAACATATAATGATAACTTTAAAAGATTGACTGAAATGTTGGGACTATTGTTTATAGATATCGCCAAATGTTTGATGCCTTTGTTTATCTTACTTGTTTTTTTCTGTTTACAGATATTGTATTGAGAAGAAGACAAAACAGAGGAACCTAAGGGAAAGAAGTTGTTCAGTAATAACGATCAGTCATGGCGACAGCAAAGCAGCTCAATATGGTAAGTCTTTTTGTTACTTAATTATTAAATCCTCCTTGTAGCGAACATTGTCATTGGCTTAAAAATGATTTTGACGTTCCAACGTCACCTCTTATCGGCTAACACAACAGGGAAAAAGATTCAATAATTGTTTTGCATTTCTTGGAAGTAGATTGAATTATAATGATAAATTTAGATAATGTTTCTATTTTATGCTCTAGACCTAGAGCAAATCTACCCCAGGATACTCTCATTATACAACCGGCGCGCGGGTTTAAAGTATGTATACTTTGATATTTCTGTTTTATCTACATAACATGAGGATTCGATTCAGGTTATACTTTGTATTGTAGACTCTTCAAACATAATCACTTAAGACCTGTATAGTTTATACTAAGGCCATGTTTCAGTTTTACCTGAATCATTAAACATTTAGTAAGTGCTTGTAAGAACAACTAAATATTTGATAATAAGATCTAGATGGATTTGAAATATGTTTCATTGTTTTCCTTTTTTATCAAAACAATGCTTTTTATATCCCTTGTTAACATCTGCGTTTGACCGTTTTCTTCTCATGCCCTAAGCAACTGATAAAGTTTGGATAACATTACTAATCAATACTAATTACTAATTAAAACAGATAGATTGCGATGACAGTGTCGTTCGTTTTCAAGAAGAACGTCCACTAAAATATGTGTATCGTTATATAAAGCCAAGTCACATTAAATCATGTTGATTTATTATATACAAGATCCTGTTTGCTTCGAAATAAATTTCGGTTTCAACAAACTTCAACAAACCCTTGTGTTAGATATCCAATTTACCAACTTGACCTTGACCTGCGAATGATTTACTGCATTGTTAAGGTTGGGTGCTCTACAATCCCCTTAAATATTTGACAGTATCTTAGTGTTCCACTATTAAAGAAAACATATCAGTAATATACTGCAGTCTCCCAAAACACACACGTCGCACTTTATACAAGCAAGCTATAACATACGGGTGAGGCCGTCTATAGATGGCCTTTACTGTACATAGGGCGTAAATATAAAACTAAACCTTAGACTTTTAGTGTCTAAAGATTGTTCTGCTTGTTTATTTGTAATTAAGTAATTATTTTATTTGTAGACAAACACATTGTTCCTATAAGGAAAAAATGCAATATATTAATAAAGTTGTTATATGTTACCGCAGCCGTGTCATTCATGTGTCAATGAACAGTGAAACTAGGTACACATCGTCACGTGTGGGTAAATACACTACCTTACTGTCGTACATTGGAAATGCCACACTTGTAACGTTTTTTTATGAAAACTAATAATGCATTTTCTTTTTACTCACTTCGCCGTTAACTAGCGTATATGAACTGAAAGTCCTCGACAATCGTCATGTAACCACAGACTTCCTAAAGTACTCAGAAGTAAATAATCTACTAAACCACAACCCTTCGTATGTAAACATACCGAAAGTCGGTTACAGACGTCAGGTAACTCAAATTTGATCAAATATCCATTTCTTTCTGACGAAAAAAAATTATCTACACAACCGCAAACTAAAAGTTTAGTGAAAGTGGATCAAAGGGAAACTTTAATCGGGATAATCAAGAATGTAATACCTGATGATTTACACCTGTAAGTGTCTAATATCGACAGTGTTCATACGTCATAGGTCCAACCGTCGTCATTCCCGTATCGCAGCCCATCACTAATACGTCTCGCTCTCCTTACGCCGCTACTTCTACATTGCAACTTTATCACAAAGTCCTATTTGTTTTAAGCATTAGTTCCGCATCCACGCATTCTACGTTTGCCATTAAACGATTGATGTTAACAAACCGTTCTAAAATATCTGAAATAGGCGGCCCTTGTTTTCAGTAGCTGCGTATGAGTACACAGTCGTCTGCGCTATGGTCCATATTACTGTCGCCTCATCGTCACACCCCCCGGGAAGTGACGTCACTCGGTGGGGGATATGAGGAGGTGCTCCTCACTAGTGTAATAACTGCCTTTGTTTGAATGCTTAATGTGTGCTTAGTTGAAGTATAAATGAGCAAAGGAAATAGGAAAGGTTCTCATAAATTGTGTGACAGAGCTCCTGTTGATATCAGCTAACTTAGGTGCATTTCTTCGTGAGTGACATACTCAAACAATTGACTATGTTTGAAGTATTGGTAACATAATTCCGTCGGTAATACATCTTAAAGAGTGCATTCTGAAGTTTTTGTGATAACATTCGGGAGAGATAATTCCAGGAGTGAGCGAGACAAAACCACAAAGATTGCCAAAATGATGTACTTTAGAGGGAAAAGGAAAGTTGTGGAAAACCCCGTCGGTCACTTCGAGCATATTCCGCCTCACACCAAGGCTGCTCTGACCAAGGTAAGGTCAATCAGACAAGTTATATTCAGGTTTTGCGAGACACCGCTTTAGACCAACACACAAAAATACTGCTTTTGTTCTAGAAAACAGGTACAAGTAAATTAAGGACGTATTAAATAAAACTATAGAATTAACTAGAAAAGCTTAATACATGTTTTAGCTATGTTTATTAGATATAGATTAAGAACCGAGAACACTAGAGGTTGAGACTTAAGGATATTACTTGGTGGTCCATAATACTATTAGATATAGGTTTAGAAAAAAAACTAGGCCTTGTTATAACAAACGATGCAGAAACACGTAGAAAAACAATAACTAAACAATTATACCCATTACAGATACAATTGATTTATTAACCCGTTTACATACTAAGGGATAGAAGCGATATCATGGTTGGCACATATTCAACAGACTTGCGTGACTTTCGTTTCTGTACTAGATCTCGTACAGCCTTACAGCTTGGTCATTATTTAGCGATTAATAATGAACTACAAACGATGACCCTAAGCATTATCGGAGAATTATATCACTTTTATGTGATGTAATTGAGTAATTTTATTATAAATGTTGTGATAATACGAAAACTTTTTAAAAGTTTTAACACCGTTGTCATTTTATGTTAGATACTGCTTTGAATCAAGAACATTTACATGTAGTACTTTTAGCTTTGTGTTATGTACAATCCATTGTTATATAGAAATCCCGACTTTAAGATGCTATCTTACAGTAAATAACTATTAATATATCCAATGAGACACTTATATCTTGTATGGTTGTCCGCTAGGTCAAGAAACGTATCATTTCATCTAGATCAGTTCGCTAAATATGAGGAGATTCTTCCAAACATTTGAAAAGGAAAACTAAACTAACTGATGTTTGCTACTATAACAACGATCGTTTGCATTTGTCATATTTGTAATGTAATAGGCCTTGGCGGGTTTGCTAACCCCCTTTTGTAAGTGTCATTGAAGTTTAATATGTAAGATATTTTACAATTATATCATTCTTATCAACAAAGTTTTTCCACATAAAACAACGAATGCTACAACTCCCAATAGAGTTGAAGATGCTCCACCGCTGACAAATGGTATTTTTTCTCAGTCAAAAACAGGAGCAGATGAATAAGTATTTTTCTTCAGGTACAAAAGTTACTTATATTACACCATTTAATTCCATGGCACTATATCCTATACATATGTATATGGATATGGAATGAAGTGCTGACTGCGCATGCATCGAAAGCAAAATAAATTAGCTTATGTCATTTTCTGTTTTAGTTAGACATATATATAGACCTACACGTCTAAACACCAAATATTGTTCAAATAATGGATATCTTTTGTGCTCTGTTGGCGGTAGAGCATCTTTAAATAAAGAAGACACTTCGAAAAAAGAATAGTATGAATAAACAAATATTGTACAATAAGTTAATTTCATATGTCACACTCAATTCTGTTGGTTAGATCTTTGAGGATATTTTTCCATAGACCGAAAGAATTGTACGTCACGTATTATGACGTCATAAATACAAAACGTTTTCCCGGGGAATTTTAAAGGCCAAACTGAATTATTGGATAAGATATCAATGCGCCACGACTTATTTTGTTTTATTGTAAAAGTAAGTTAAATTGTGGAAACTATGCCTAATTAGTATCTGATTGAGTTATCAGAATTAAATTATAAGCATTATTCTCAATATAATTTGGGGTTATAAAGTCGTAGACAAAAAAGAACGGACATTCTTTTTCATAGACGCAATTCATAGACGTATTGCGTCTATGAAGAATGTCCTTCCGTTTTTTGTCTGCGACTTCATAACCCCAAAAGATGCTGAGAATTTCTGTTAAAGATTTAGTTTCGCGTATCTCGCGATCGATAAGATCCGCAAAAATTACTCGCTACAAAATAGATTTAGCTACACGTACAATAGAGCGCTCACCTGTAAATCGCGAAATTAGAAAACCGCGGAAAAGTTGTTTAGCAAGAAAACGCGAAATCAAGTCACCGCGAAAATAAGTCATCGCGAAAATAAGTCACCATCAAAACAAGTCAACGCGAAAATAAGTCACTGCGAATACAAGTCACCGCGATTACAAGTCACTGCGAAATCAAGTCACCGCGAAAACAAGTCACCGCGAGCATACGCATAATAGCGTTTTGACTCATTAAACATTGTTAATACATGTCTATATCTCTTATTTAACATGATGAGAAACCGGAAGGTTTGTCTTGTCATGTTGTGTGAGGGAATATGCTAACGTAGGTTTTTTTTTGTTTTTCCGCTGTGTCGTATTTCACGTATTTTTTTTTTCTTTTCATAAGTACTTTGACCTTAATTGTTTTCCGTTTGTCAATTGTATTTATGGTACAAGTACATTATATCCCGTTTATAACAGTACAATTTCATTTCATCTCTTTGATGTTCAGGTTCGTACACATATTTAAACATCGTTATCAAATACCGTTTATACCGCATGTCAGCGCTGCACGAAGTGACATTCAGAAACCCAACCCCCTATGTTGATAATCAAACACTACTTTTATTAATATTATTTGACAATTTCACTTAGTCCAACCCTCTCGTATTTTCCTTTGTGTATTTAGCTAATTGGAACGGCATTATTCATTAGCTTCTTTCTGGTGTTTGGTTTATTTCCATTAAATAAATGAAATCGTATAAGAAAATGGACGCCTGTGGACTTAATGTTAATGTTTGAAGAGAGATATGTATAGCGTTGGTGAGGAGATAGGCGTCATACTGAAGATGACACACCACACGGTATATCTTCATTAAGGTGTCGGGTACTTGAGGACTTGATTTGTTGACATTCGTTTTTCCTTGCTCCCTGAGTAACATAGCGGGACACCTAACCTGTCTTTAACACGAGAGTACACACTGAAAAGCTTAAATGGCATTTGTATGTCAAATAAAATCCCCATCCATCATGATTATATATTTTTTTCGAATGGCACAGTTTGCCCTTTTCATTTTTCTGATGCTTGGATTTTGTACTATACTTCCTTAAAACAAATGGAGGGTTTTATTACTTTATTTTTCCAATAAGAGATATTTCAAACTAACCAGACACGAAGAAGATGTGAATATGACCAGCATGAATCGTTCTATATCTCGAGTCAATGTTTAACTATTGAACTCAAGTGATCCGTTAGTGAAGTAGGTGGTGTTAGGGCCTTCCAACAGTCCAACTGTATTCATCACATTATAACTCTGAATGCTCGCGTTGATACAAACATGCTGAGCTGAAGAGCGTGTTAGGCACCAAACATGGGAGGGGTCACGTGCGACTCTTACAAGCAGAAATGACAATTCGGAATGTCTTATATTTGTGTACGTTACTGGAAACGATAACTTAGATACCTCAGATTGCCAGGAGATGGTCCAGCAATGATCGCATGAAGCTCAGTTAATTTATTGGCATAATCTGTTATGTTAACAGACACAAAAAACCTTCTCTATTCAAATGTTTTGTTTAACATTACAAACGAGTGAAAGTTGCCTGGAGTCTTACATAAAACGTCAAGTGTATTTTACTCATCTCGTGAATTGTCCATAGTGATAGACTGTGTGCATACATTGGATTTGGAAACGAAACGTTTCAAAATATATCTTACGCAGTTTTAGAGAAGATGATGAGGTTTACACCTGGAATTAATCCGCTGTCGTGGACTTTTCCTAAGCAACTGTCTTTTGAAGGTAGACGTATTGTGACATTCTAAGACTTTTCTGCCAGACGGATTTTAAACAAGTGATTTAATAATTACAGCAACAACATTGCCTGACAACCTCATTTATTTACACAATTTCGTTATCAGGAAACAGTTTAGTTAAGACTAAGCAGCTTTGAGCTTTAATTATATCGAATCTAATATTGATTTCGGTTACAAAATCACAGAACTAGGGACGTGTCTTATCAAAGCTGATAATTAATAATGAAACGCGGATAATTTAGAAATGCAGCATGAATGCAGCAAGTTCGGACATTTGCTTAATTGCGGAAAATTAACTAATTTATGTATTATTACATCTCAACATACGTCTTGGAAAGCAGCATAACCAAAAGAGGACTTACAGCAAAAAAAGTGAAAGGATATATCGACAATACTGTTCTACAATACGATACTATTGGAATTGATTTATGCTAAGGAAGTATTTTGTTCCTTGAAACAAAATGGTGATATTAGAAATCGAGAAGAAGCGATGTCGTGATGGGACGACTCGAGTGGTGGGCTCTTTTGACATTGCTGTCGCTAAGGTAGGCTTTCAACCAAGGGGTTGTATCATCATACGATTCCTTAACCGTTATATCACCATGATTTAGAGGATCGAATAATAAAACTTGAAAAATGGTGGATATGAATTACATCCATGACCATACTTCATATAATAATACACGACTATATCATTCATCTACGACAGAAAGGTTTCAAATGACATAGTATATTCACAATATACATAGTCATGATATTAGTTAAAAAAACAACTATACAATGTAGTGTGTGTAAAAGGTATCGCAAATTTTCACTGTAAAGACAGTTATTTTAGTGCAAATGCGAAAAATTATAAGTTATGTTTTTTCAACGCGGATATAAATTAGTACAATTTTGTGGTTCAATATAAGTTTTCAAATGCTTTTAAATTTTGTAATCGAAAACAAAAATAGAAAAAAGAAAACTCACATTTCGCAAAAAAAAATCAAGTCGTGCTATTATTTATTTTAAAGTCTTTTAATTTGAATTTCATTTGTTAATTAAGGAGATAATTTCCTAAAACTGTTGATTATTATTTCCTCATAAATGTTATCTGTAATTAACATCACACCTATTTGAAATTTAAATCACTTCACTAATGCATAGAACCCGTGGTATATGTACCGATGAGGTATGAAAATTCATGTTATGTTAGGCATATTGATCCGAGTATCATAGACTTTTTATTGAGTCTACTTGGTTTCTCATCAATTAAATAGATTCATGACCGATCTGAATCCAGGCTATGTTTAATTATCTTATTGTCTATTCCTAAGTAATTATTACGACCAAGTACCACTCAATATGGATATCATTAAGGGTAATTAAAGAATCAAGAATTTTTTATTATAAGTTAACAATAGTAATACATGCTAATTTAGTATAAAAGTCTCAACATTTTTAAAATTTAAACCCATTATAGTTAAAATAGAACTTGTATATACATGTACCTTTTTGCCAATCAGACTGTTGTAAATCTCACTCTTTGCTTGTCAAATAACCTTTTAGAACTACCCACCGAGGTCAAAAGTATTAAATTACTGTTACCTGAATGACCGTAATACTACCGCTGAAGATCCTTGTTACAAGGTGAAAGTAGTGTGTCGCCATCCGGGCTCGAACCTCGACTCAGGACTTACTGGTCCGTCGCTTTACCGACTGAGCTAACGGGAATTCCCCCCTAGAGCGAAGGTAGAAGGGACCGTGTGACTATGCACAAATTAGGCCTGTTACATCCTTAATAGATTGTCTTAAATGATCAAGAATAGCATATTTGGGACTATATGATAAGCATTTGAAATCGTATGACTGAACAATTGCTTAATTTCTAATTTCAAACACAACGCATCATGATAAAGCATCAGGTATATAATATATAAAGATACACCATCAGAAACAATGGGCTAAAACAAACGGTTTCAAGTGAATGCATTTTTGAACTATTTCAAATACAAATGTACATACTGCGAGGTTGAATTAATGTATTCGGATATTATGGGGTCTACTTTTTTTCAATTTAATTAGTATTAAGCATAATACATATATAGTGAGTACGCTTGGTTTAGAACATGTAATGCCGATACAAATAAGAAAGATTTGTTGCATACTGATTGAGATTCTTCCACTAGCTACAACGAATGACGAAGGCGTAGTGGTTAAGGGGTATGATATCATACCACAGCCTTCAACCTCCATGTAACAGGAACTGAGTGGTTAATGTGTCCGACATTCTACCACTTGCCCTCCACGTCTGGATAAGGGGGCGGGGGACGAGTGGTTAAGGAATCTGACATTCTACCACTAGCCCTCCACGTCTGTATAAGGGGGACCGAATGGTTAAGATGTCCGACATTCTACCACTAGCCCTCCACGTCTGTATAAGGGGGACCGAGTGGTTAAGGTGTCCGACATTCTACCACTAGCCCTCCACGTCTGTATAAGGGGGACCGAGTGGTTAAGATGTCCGACATTCTACCACTAGCCCTCCACGTCTGTATAAGGGGGACCGAATGGTTAAGGTGTCCGACATTCTACCACTAGCCCTCCACGTCTGTATAAGGGGGACCGAATGGTTAAGGTGTCCAACATTCTACCACTAGCCCTCCACGTCTGTATAAGGGGGCCGAGTGGTTAAGGTGTCCGACATTCTACCACTAGCCCTCCACGTCTGTATAAGGGGGACCGAGTGGTTAAGGTGTCCGACATTCTACCACTAGCCCTCCACGTCTGTATAAGGGGGACCGAGTGGTTAAGATGTCCGACATTCTACCACTAGCCCTCCACGTTTGTATAAGGGGGCCGAGTGGTTAAGATGTCCGACATTCTACCACTAGCCCTCCACGCCTGTATAAGGAGGCCCAAGATGTTAAGATGTCCGACATTCTACCACTAGCCCTCTACGTCATCATAAGGGGGACCGAGTGGTTAAGGTGTCCGACATTCTACCACTAGCCCTCCACGCCTGTATAAGGAGGCCCAAGATGTTAAGATGTCCGACATTCTACCACTAGCCCTCCACGTCATCATAAGGGGGACCGAATGGTTAAGGTGTCTGACATTCTACCACTAGCCCTCCACGTCTGTATAAGGAGGCCCAAGATGTTAAGATGTCCGATATTCTACCTTTAGCCCACCATGTCTGTATAATGGGAACGAGTAGTTAAGGAGTCCTTCATTCTACCACTAGTCCTCCACGTTTGTATAAGGAGGGCCGAATGGTTAAGATGTCCGACATTCTACCACTAGCCCTCCACGTCTGTATAATGGGGGCCGTATGGTTAAAGGTAGGTTTCGCCAAACCAAATAAATGTTTTTTGTAAAATCCGATAAACCTTCCGTTAATCGGATTTTACAAAAAAAAAATTTAAAATTTGAAAAAAACTATTAAAGATACCTCAATTTAATATCTTAATACGTATGAGATTGTACAAATGTGTCTGGAATACACAATTGAACTAAATCCTTGATTTATTACGATCGTCAGGCTGACAGGATTGTATGCAAATGAAGCTGCGATGAATTGTGATATCAAAGTTCCGCGCATGCGCATTTTTACGCACTAAAAGTAAACAAAATGGCTGAACGAAAGCGTGTGAGGAAAACATGTATCAAATTGGCATCAACGAGTAGGAAATTAGAATGGAATGGAATCGATAGCACGCTAGGATATCTCTAAGGAATGAAGCTCAGTGATGGAAATGTAGCAATAGAGGAAACAAGTGTGACATGTATAAACAATCCATCTACTTCGATTTGTTGCTGTGTTTTTACTAAGCATGCCGTGGCAAGACTGTCAGTTCTATCTGACAATTTGTTGCACGCCTCCGTTTGTTGATGCGGCCTCGTTTTGGAAAAAAAGATACGTCATGTTCTATGAAAAGCTTGCATTGACTTCGCTCTATTTTAGATGAGTAGTTTCCTGGTCAAGCTAGGCAACTGACCACCCATATTGTTCGATGTATGCATCGAAAATGATCTGAAGATTATATCTATGTACAGGATAAGTTTCAATTTCGTAAACTTTATATTTCATTGGGCGAAACCTACCTTTAAGGTGTCTGACATTCTACCACTAGCCCTCCACGTCTGTATAAGGGGGACCGAGTGGTTAAGGTGTCCGACATTCTACAAATAGCCATCCACCTGCAAGCGCCAGTGGCTAAGTGCTTAAGGTATTTTATTTATTCTGCCACTAGGTTACCTCTAAATCACATAAAGCAACTTCAGAAAACTTGCGTAGTTCGGTTTATTTTCCGTGGGGAACTCTGAAATCTATCCGTTACCCCATGATGATGCGACATAAAATCGAAAGCCAAACAAATGTGGATAGATTGTTAGAAAACTAATAAGATTTACTAGTATTGATCAGCAAAATGGCGATTTATGCTACCGTAATAATCTTGATTGAGTGGCTATACGTATTACATGTTTAAGAAGTAACACATAACCTTCAAATACCATTTATCTAAAAGTTACTGGATACCTTTGATCATACATAATGCTAACTAATGCATCTCGTTTTTATACTCTTTACATATACCAATCGATTAGGAGAAAGTTGTATGAATACCATATTATCGATCTTGAGAGGATTTAATGATGCTGAAGCCGTGTTAATGTGTTAATCCTCCGTAACAGCACAGTTGTCCCAGTATGAGGTATACCCACATCAGTAGGAAGCGGTACGAGTTCAGCGAAGCAAGCAATTCTGCCGTCGTTAATTTTCTCATCAAACATGAATATTAGAGACGTTCACCTGTTTATATACTCTTCAGTATTTAAAGGGACCTCCGGCGTATATGTAGACTACAGTGAATACCGTCCTTTAACATTATAATGATGAATAAACTCGGGCCCTCCTTTCATCTGCAGGTATATTTGCTTCACTGTTGAAATCAGTTGGTATTGTGACAGGCCTGTAGCTTGTTGTCATACGGTTAGGCGATAATGAAGGAGATTCTCATGGATGTTTGCTGATAGTCTTCTACAGGTATCCACGTCGTTTTGGCATTCTGAACTAACATGAGCTATGTGAAGATACCGTAATCTATATCATTAAGTGATTTAAGATTTGATATACCGTTAAGAGAAATATTGATTATATTTCTGTAACGGGGTAGTCGTAACACAGAGACTGTCGCATTCTATGATTAGCTCTGACTACTGAAGTATGGGCAGTCCTAACTTTTCGAGTTAGTGGCTATAGTTCATAAAGTCAGTAAAATGAAAACGGGATTTATTTCTATTCTCCATATTGATAAGACATCTTTGTAATTAGGGATTTGGTAAGTAAGATGTTCCGTGATTTTTATCTCCTATTTGATAACAATAGATAAATTGTGGTTTTGTCATTGTTTCTTCTCTACATATGTAGTATTTATGACATCATACTTTGTTCCAGATGCGGAGGAAAATTTCGCCTAGGTTTAAATGTTTAGATTTGATCATGATTTTGTTAACAATTCTATATGAGGAACATAAATATATTGTTTTTGTTGTGTCTTTACAGGAAGTGATCATGGCACATTCTGCCTACGCACGTGCTGCTGGTCTTCAAAGCGAGGTCAATAAGATAACTGTCACGAGGGTCGCCGGAAATGAGGTCGAATACAAGCGTCAGCTTAACCTGTACCGGAAGGACATGATGCTGACCATAAATAACATACAACGTGAAGAAAAACGCTTGAAAAAGTCCATGGTAAAGTATCGTGGACGAATGCGGCAGAACCGTCGGGACAGAAAGCAGAGAGAGAAAGAGGATTTCGAAAGAGATCGTAGGGCTATGAATAATATATCTAATGTTCTGGTGGTACAAACTCCGACTGAAGTTAATCAGCTAGTACCTGTTAAAGAGGGTTCTCCTGATAGTGGTATCGGTGAGGATCTACAGGGGAAAACACAGGAGGACGGTACAGAGGTGGAAAATGGGGAGGAGGACCCTGGTGAAGACATTGAAAACACGAAATTGGGATCTAAAAAGTGTGCAAAGAAATTAAGAAAAGGTGAAGAGAGCAATAGCAAAACCTATATAACGTTACCTGTTATAAATGAGGATACCGAGGAAGTAGATGAGAAATCTGTTACAGATGACGATAAAGAATTAATGGAGGAAACGCAGAATAATACGGAGAACCCAGGGGGAGAGTCTAGTGAAGTTTCAATGACTGATTCAAAGATAATTGAACTACCGGACATTATAAAAAGAAAACGGCGTCCAGCAAAGACTTTGAAACCAAAGAAACAAATTGTTTCGTTTGCAGATTTAATAAAACTGCAACATTCGACAAGTACGAAAAAACTTTTCGATTTAGTACACATACTGGCGGAAAAGCACGGTGTGAAGGAAGATGAAATTGTTCAAGAGAAAGAGAATAGAAATATCGCTGCTCTGAGGAACACAGGGCAGGGGATATCTGACTCTATGATGCGTGCAGCGTCTGTGCTTTACCCGATGAAGTTTGGATATACAAATGGTGTACAGGTTGGCGAACCTACGACGCCATCTTCATCACTGGAAGATCCCTCAACGGATAACTCCGGACTGTCCTCCCCATTGGAGACAAAAGCTCCGTCCCCTCATGTAAACTTTCGTGTGAATGATCACCATAGTTCCGGGGTCCGGAACTATTCTCGACAAACTGAACCGAATCTCCCAAGTGTTCGGAGTTCATACCCAAATGAACAAATGAAAAGGAACAATAGTATGCCTACATTACTGGATCAAGTTGAAAAGGTCCAAAAGGCAAATGCACTCAAACAAAAAGAAAATGACTCTGCACAAAGACGGAATTCCGTTTCAAAGTCTTCGAATTCAACTCCGAGGGTATTACCTCCTTTAGACAAAAAGAGACTGTCC
This sequence comes from Argopecten irradians, assembly GCF_041381155.1. Taxonomy (NCBI): domain Eukaryota; kingdom Metazoa; phylum Mollusca; class Bivalvia; order Pectinida; family Pectinidae; genus Argopecten; species Argopecten irradians. The sequence goes on from NC_091143.1 coordinate 36,240,773, forward strand.
GCCAGTAATGTGTATGAACAGAGAAGTGATGCTGTGTCTTGGACAGAAGCTTTCGCTCTTCTAAAAGGAGTACACAATCTGTTTGATTAGCTCAACATAAAAAGGTGTCAAATGTGTATAGTATTTATTGTATGGATAAATATAGACTTTATTTATTTTACATCCATTGCAAAATAAGTTATTACTAATACAATTCAATTTCGATGGTTCAGATGTAAGTGCACGAGGGGCCTTAGAGTGGTAGGAAACTGGAGTATGCGGAGAATACTCACGTGATCCAACAGGCGATCACTTATTTTTAAACGTCCGTGCTAGGGGTTGGACCCAGGCCGGATAAGTGTAAGGCATAATCACTACACTACCCGAATACCCTAATATTGCATGGATATTTTGCAGTTTAATTTCATGTACAGTGTAGAAATGAGAAGCTGTTTATTGTATGACACATATTGTATGTTACATACTGTATGCTACATTCTGTAATATACATACTTACTGTAACCTATTTTCGCCGGGGATGAACTTTCGCATATTACGTGGGCCAATATTAAATAATGAAGCTTATGAGGAGTAATAGTGTAATAACGTGTGTTCCAGCTGTTTCTTTAGGGTATGTTCATGTCATTTGAGTACAAGTGGTTGAGACGCAATTATCAGTCTATTGTCTCAAAAGTTGTTTGATTTGGCGGAGAGAAATTTTCGCGATCATCTCTGTGACACTAATTCGCAAGGGTAAATGTTCGCACATTTGTCAATTTCTAACTGGAATAAGCTATATTTTTTATGTTACCTGTCATTCTTTCTATTGAATTGCGGGTACAAAAGTTCGCGGACACTCACTTGAACGCGAATATAGCCTGTTAAAAAAATATATATATATACAGTATATGTGTCTCAAATTCAAGAAACCCCTGAGTATGAGTGAAATGTCTCCGTGCTTCAGAATGGTGTCTCGAAGTATATTTTTGAAAGTTAAATACGTGTCCAACACACGATAACTCATTGCATGAAATAGCACTGATCCATGTTTCTCACAAAATACAATGATACAATAATGGTTTAAATAATTTGAAAATATTAATAAAATATTAATGTTATAACTTATTTACGTATTTTTCTTAAGTGCATAAGTCTTTATTAATATAATGTATAAGTGTTAATATAGAGAGCAACCAACTAAATAATTTTACATAGACCACAGTGTTAAACTTTGTTAAAGTTTTGTGCTGTATTATTAAAACAAAGAAATATTAGTTAGCTATTGTGTTCTATAATTAAAGTCTAGGTTCTCATATAACACTAAATAGAAAAAAAAGTTTGGGTCCTTCTGCTCAAACTCCAACCAGGGTAACTTTATTGAAATCAGGCGCATTTTGCACAAACAAATCCTGAAATTCTAATGCTTTTACCTATTCATTATCAAAGTTGATATTTTGAACCTAAATCTCAATATGAATTTCCAAATTCATATCATGGTTATCTAGGAATAATTACCTGTCAGAAAACATTTTTACTTTTGAAATTCATAATTAGCCAGCTAATCAGCGGCCGGGTTAAAATTCTATCCTGGGCTCAATCTTGTATACACAGGGGCCATTCCATATGCACAGGGGCCATTTCGAAGGTCTTTTTTTATTTAGTTGGTTGATCCCTTAAGAACCTTGTGGTAACGATAATATTACATGCGCTTCATTGGTGGATTATCAGTTTTGATAGCTTGCCATTATACTGTTCTGAAGCTCATCCACTGTATGGATTATTTTAAAAACGCCATTTTTGCTGTTTTAATTTTCAAGCAAAACATCGTATATGAAAAAAATTAACGTTTACGTTTTAATTAAAGAAGGTATATACTGAATATGAGTGTTTTAATGAGTTTTTTTCTTGAGTCTACATTACAGAATTGCATCCAGATAGTGATCAACTAATCAACAAACCAATGTCAATGTAATGAAATATACATATAAAGGTTGTTAATTGCATATCTATGGCGCGACAGGTGAGATTAATCAAATCGTAATTACAGGTTGTAGGTAACTAATGTTCATGTGTGGACGCTCTGCTCAATGTTATTCAATTAATTCACTTATAATGATGTATCTAGTTTAACGGATATCGAGCTTAAAAAGCGCATATCATGGTCTTCCTAATACAGTGTAACCATATCAAACTATAGCCAATAGCCAGTATTTGTTTATCTTTTTTTAAACATTTTATCAATGTACATCATACCATATAACTCCATAATAAATTACGTTCATGCCGGAATAAAATATGTAGCCATTTTGTAACTTTTTAATGAGACGAAAAATTACCAATACATATACCTACCTGATAATACTGACTTTATCAATACAAAAGCAATAGTGGTAATGTCCACCTTTACATTAAAAGCATTCTTCTTGTATATCTCTTGTAAATAATTATTAACAATTAATGATTGTTAATTAAACAAATAATCATTCTCCCGTTATCCATTTAAAAAGTACAGATAAGTTTATAGCATACAAATAAATTCCTCTAGATATTTCTAGTAAATTATTATTAGCACAGTAGAAAAACTATCTTGATATATATCCGATTAGTTATATCCCCACTATCCAGTTAAAGATACCATTAATATAGGCCAAAGTACAGTTATACAAAGCTTACATAATGCGATTTCCTTTGAGTAATTTGGTTACTAAAACATTTTCTCTTCAATTCTCAAACTTTTTTCATATCGAAAAGAATATTTTTTTAAAATTTGTAACATGATAAATCAGTTGATAAAAATTGATAAATTTCCTCCTTGTGTATGTTTATCAATTATAAGGTAATACACAACAGTTACAGTTTACAGTTATCTCCCTTTCGGAAAGGGACATCGATCGTGGAGTCATTATTCTGTAAGTGAAATTCGCGTCGTTCATGCTAACAAAAATACGACGTTACGCTTGCAAACAGAATGCCGTCACAACCATTACCTACCCGCAAGGGCAGATCACTTTTCTTAAAAAAGACAAAGCCAGAATAACATTAAGTTAATGAAGACTATTGTTTGGTTAGCTTTGATACCCTATTGTTTTAATGTGTTCCTAACAACTTCTTAGACAACATATTTTCTTAAAAAATATCTAATGAATAAATAATAATAATAATAATAATAAAACAAAGAAAACAAAAAATAGATATTAGAAATATATACTTGTAACTTTGAAATATCTTTATCTATTCACAATTTTGTGATCATTAGTCATTGCGTTTATTACCAAATTACGTTGACTAAAATATGGAAATTTTTGTTAAGTAGTTGAAAGAATTCTACCTATGGAAGCAACGATTTCACCAGATATTAACATTGCCTCAATAATACGATTCGTGAAATAATAAAGAAATGGCTATGCAACTGTTCAGTTCAAACCTGATCGCGAAACTCTAATTCCGCAGAAACTTAGTGTTCTTAAGATATTTGTGTCATCTAGAAATATTGAAAAGCTGTGAAGATTATTGAAAGGTACTGGCAAACAATTATAATGCACTGTAAAATGTCGTATTTTATGTTTCATATATAATTAAATGAACACATACCTGCAGAAATCACTTTTCAATTATTAATAGCCCTGTAAACAGGTGTATTGATACCCACAACTTGGCTTCATATTCTGACCACATGTACCCATTTCACTGCATTGTATACGGAAATTTAACGATTTTGACAGTACTGTCGAAATTCATTTTATGCTTTTAAATGACAATGTAAAACTAAAACCTAAGCATTATAAGTATTGTTATTCTCAAAATGTTGGTAATTTTTGGAGGCGAATAACATCTCATCTTGATCCGTTAATATGAAAATTACGGCACAAAAAAATAAAAAAACGAAAAAAAAACATAAACAATATAAATGTATCTAACATGAAATCAATGTTTTTCTTAGAAGATGCCTCGAAACACAATCTTTTCATGTTTGTTTCATTTGTTGAATTTGATGAATTGATATTTTCTACCATTTTTTTTTGTTATTTAAAAAAAGGGGCGTTTTTGATTTATAGACATTACCAACCTATATAACATTAAAATACAATTAACTGTACACGTAATATCAACGGTTGTTTTCCATATAACACTGGATCCTTGTTGACATATGTCTGTAGGATACGAATTACTTAAAATATATATAGGGCGTTCACGGACGTACACAACACATAAACAACAAACACATAGAGAACATCCAATAAACTATAGTGAGCGTCCTTAACATAAAATTTTGTTTGTTCTTTTTGTGTCTTGACTACTCGGCAATATTTTATTCACACTGATAGAATTACTTTTTTTGCCCTGTATCTAATATATTGTATATACACCAGTCTGTGAATTACATTAAGTAGGCCATTGCCTTCTTTATACAGCGTAATAATATGTTTGTAGTTAAGGATGACACAAAGACAATGTCACATAAACTTTCTCCTAGCGCTCAACAATGTCAATAACTCTAGAAACACAAATATAACAGCGATCCGTGAAATCCTTTGTAAGAATTCAAAAGGCATATTGACAAGGCTAGAAGACATTTACTTTCACCGATTTGAACAAGATAAAGACACAAGTTATGTGAATGGTGAAGTGTGTTGACGAAATCATGAAACAGCTATCCGGTCAAACTTTTCATGTTAAAGTAAATACGTGGAATCATGGGAATAAAGTATTGATATAAGTATCCATTGTATACATTAAAGATTGTATCTGTTGTACGTATTACTTATCCTTCTTTACGATGGACCTTAAGTTGTAAACAAGTTCTGGCCCCAGGATCATGAAACAATCTTAGACTTAATTTTTTGCTTAGCCAATCAAAATGACGTAATTTTTTGTAACGTCATCTGTGATTGGCTAGGTCTAAACTTAAGACTGTTTAAGACTTAAGATTGTTTCATGATCCTGATTTTCAAGCTAACGTGAGTAATTGTGGTATAAGTTAAAGATTAATGAAATCGTTCGTAAGCATGTCAAGTGAACAGGAATATTTCCCACCCCGAGAGTTTAGCTAATCACCAAGAGGCTTTCCGCGTAAAAGTCCTTCTCAACAGGGTTGGGATGCCACTAATCACTTGACAAACCCACGTTTGATTATTTTTCCCCTTACATCACCAACCAATTTCAGCCATTTTACAAGGTACAAGAGTGAGCATGTGGATAACGTTACTGACATTCTACCACTAGTGACCTACATTATGACTTGCAGACAGCGGTGGTCACTTTCGAATTTAGCACTATCTCATAACCGAACATTATGATAAAGCATTGGACGCTCCCCCTCTGAGGAAGGCTATCAATTCTGTCCACCGTCCGATACACTCCATCATGTCACCATTGTGCATAAAACTAGTAGTTGCTTTTGCTTAGCCTTCAGCATAAAGAGAGTGGGACGACTGGTTTATTCGTTGTCAGTCAACTTCGCTAGCCAAGGTTATTCATTACGATACTCTCTCTGAAACCCTTGGCAAATTTTACGTCTAGACTGAAGTTCCAGCAATGTGCCAACTGCTGGATCACCGCAGTTGCGCCCCTTCCATTTTCCCATGAAAAAGCTTATATTGTTGTTATATGGGTTGAAAAAATTGGCAGCGACTTCTGAAATACACATTGTTTGTGACAGATTCAAAATACCGAAGATTTGATGATCATTTGTTTATTAGTTTGGTAATCAGTTTTTGTGTTTCATGCTTTAGTGTAAGTCTATCTTGGCATACTTTGTCAAACTTTGTGAAACAGAAACGACGCACGTATTTACTTTCCCAATCTATTTGTAGAGCAATGTATCCATGTACTTCATTTAGCTGATCTAAAACATTTAATAATTGAATAAATAGTAAATATGACTTCGTTAGGAGTTGTTGTTGACAGACATGAACTCAATGGTCACGCTCATTACTTCGTTTTAGTTTTGTTGGCATATAAAAAACACGTTTTCATTTGTCGACTGAACCTAGCCGCATCAGAATCTGTAAGCAGAAACTTCAGTTTTGACGCGGAGATCTACCAAGGTTTCAGGGAGAGTATGAAACTGAATACTTTTGGCTAGCGAAGTTGGCTGTTAGTAAACGGTGATCGATTGAGCTGTCTCTGGCAGCATGCTTCAGTGATATATCACTATAAAAAGGCAAAAGTTCCACTATTATAGTCACAACATGAATATCATGCATCGCGCACATATTTCACACACGCAACACGCTACTAATACTAAAATTTCGTCCTTAAATGACCCTATGACTCTATCAACCAAATAAATACAGAGTGTCATAAATCAGGTTACACATTCAAAATGTTGTTACTTTTGACGTAAATGAATAACAAAAAAGATAGTTTGGTATATGAAAATTTGCAATCAAACGTTTCATTGTATGCATTATATAAAATAATGATTTGATTCTGATGAAAACCATTGGCGTCATAATAACGTAATCACTTTTAAGATATTGGCACCTCCACATGACATTATACAGGCACTGTGAACTGTTCTATACTTTGTATGCTTTATCAAGGATAACGTCGTTTAAACCGCATTTTTAAAAAACTGAGTCTTTTATGAAAATCATTTCTAAGATTACCTAGAATTGTTTGTTTAGCTGTTTGTTATCAAAATATGAAATTTATGATTGCTGGCTTTTTAGAGATGAAATCCTGGTGCTTTACGTGCTGTATTAAAGAAAATATTGAACTTTGAAAATTAAACATAATTTATGGGACATCCTGTATGATAACTGTACAAAGATTATGTGACTTTGTGTCTTAAAATGAGTATTATGAAATTCGTTTAAGTTCTGTTTGACTGAAATAAAGACTTTTTTCCCCAGAAATATAACATGTTAATAACAATATATTTTCCTTTCGCAGAAGGACTCTCACCATTTCCATATTTCATTATTCTATTTTTAGACAAGCTTACATCAATGCCTTTTTGTCACAAATCATTCATCCGCACCCGTTCAATATAAATAAATTCAATAAATAATCGCAAACATTGTAGTTAATTTATCTAATGTAATTAAAATTCAGCATTTTTATAAGAAAAAAAAATACCATGGGTAGCCAACTCTTTGTAAAAGGAAATAGAAGGGAGATAACTCCATTTCACTTTAACTTAATTTGTAATCTAGCATGACAATAAAGTTCATGTTGATTGTTTTCCTCTGACCTCATTAACCGGTATATGTATTTATCATCCATCCACTTAATTCATAAATGAACCGAAACCTGTATTTTGCGACTTGAGTGTTACGAAATTGTTCATGACAGTTAGCGATACATATACTTCGTTCATTAACTAAAAGTCATGTAACTCGAATCCCTTGTGAAGTATCTTGTTACTCCAAAGTAACGTTTTCACTATATCAATAACAACAACAAAAAAACAAAAAAATTAGCTCAAGTGTTCGGATAATTTGTTACCATCTCTTCGCACCAATTTACTTGGTTTTATTGATTTCTAAAATATGTTGGCTTGCTTTCCTGGTATTTGCTGGGTTCCATTCGATAAAATGAAAGTACAAGTATCGGTTTCCAAATATGACTCCAGCACAACCGTCACTATAACTATCAGGACATCTACAGCTTCTTTAATTCCATCTTCGGTCAAACATCAACTACGGATACGAGGCGCATAAGTTTCCTATGCATGATTTTGATGAAATATAAGCGTCATGTTAAAAAAAAATCAAAAACATAAACAACAGAGTAAGCTTTCCATTACCGTCTTGGTTAAATCTTAGTATATGCAAATAAAATGTACATGTGAAGAGAATGTACAAGGGTAAAATGAAAATACCGATATTTAAACAAAAACAATACACCGGTACTTTCCGATTTCTTTAGTATTAGGATATTATACATGTAGAACTACATTGCAAGAAAAATTCATTTATGAAAAAGCACATACATATATACTAAAAAGAACAAAACCAATTAAAAAAAACAATAATGGAATACGCAAAATATAGCAATACCATATAGCTAACATAGAAAAGTCATTTGATATAAAAGTCTATTGAATAAGGCTGAAGATCTATACATTCTTTGAATAATAGAATTACGTAGGTATACACACACCGAATTATGATTGTAGATGTATTCGTGTCGTGTACAGTGCAGGAGAGCTAATTCCACAATAGATCGGTTCTAGTAATAGCAACAAATATGTTTCCATTAAACAAAATCCATTGATAATGGGAGCTAGCTAACTCAAACTGAGTTCCATGTACTCATAATATATATATGAGACAAGAAAGTACAGTTAACCAATTTTCTCTCGCGACTAATGAGTCTCGGAATTTTTGTTCCAAAGCAAGGACATCAATTTTCGCGAATTTAAAACCTTCCTCAAATCATCTTTCAATATTGCCTTAATCTCGATATCGTGAAAGTAAATCGTACGCGAAAAGAGATGGTTCACAATAATATATTTACATTTCGATTTCTCTTTGCAATTAAACCTTACCAACTGCGAAATCGTTTACACTTGCATAAACGCAGTGGTTGTCGTGCAAGAATACACACACCGGAACACTGACTTCAGCAAGTAGTGTGAATGCGCATCCGATTAAGCCTACTGTATCTGTATGAACAATCTTCAATATATTGCATGTATGAATGAAATGTTAATCTTAAATTATATATCAGCAAATAAATATTTAATAAATATTGTGTAATTGGGATGAAAAAAGATAAAGAGAATGTGGAACTTTATTTTGTGTACACTCAGAATTTGACAATATTTCCCGCCAAATTAAAGCCATCTGTTCCGGGATTCCATCAAATGACCGACTGTATCTGGAATGATTTTTATTGTTTGTAAGCGCGTCATGTTGAAAAATCTGTACAAAAAAAACGCAGTTTACACACCAGTAAACAACAAACAATAAAAAATAATTCAAAAATTAAACTTTTCACACGGTTCAGTTACTGTCCCATATCTACTCTGCATAGTTTGACGGATCCTACAAATGTATATTTGTAAGGATCCCGTATTACCTCATCCTCGATACTCCAGGGGTTACTATCACTGACGTTATACACTCCTGGACAATCTCATAGTGGAGTGTATGTGGGACAAAGGGCCAACCCATCATTTGATGTCCATCAAAGGAATGGTATACAGGTGGTTGACTGTATTAATGCTTTTAAGTTGAGCGTTGCTCTCTCTCTCTGTAATCTTCGAAGTTTTTTTTCATGAACTGACTCCAGTTTTGCTTAAGGTAATCGAGGGATGGATATAACGTCAGCGACAGTGACCCCTGGAGTATCGAGGATAGTATTACCTGGAACATAACGCGTTGGTAATAAATCTTCGATCCACACCTATTATAGTATATTCATATTGTATATGTACATTTACAATAAGTGAAAACAATACTGGAACCAATCAAATAAATCCCATATGGTGCAGTTATCAGGTACTGACCACTGGTCGGTGTTTTTTCTCCTGGTACTCCGACTTTCCTCCACCAACAAACCTGATAAATTCATACATGGCCATAGCTGTTAGGATGTTTCACCAATACAACAGAAAACAACGTTTCCAATGTTTTAAACTTTTATTTTGCTTTCCTTTATACATAAGAAACTAATCGTAGCATTGCAACAGCAATGGTTTTCTCAAAACGTCATGACCTATAAATAAAATGATTCTTAATTAATGTTAATGTTTCATCAATGTCAAAAACGCCAGCCACCAGTGTCGGTCTTTTTAAGTTTATTAAACATTCTTTTTTTCTTTGCTCAGATAAAAAATATAAATTCTTTAACAATAAATCGTATTGCACCTGCCTAATCATGCAAGTACGACTACTATTTGTATTTCTCCACATAATGTATACATTAAAAATAAAGGGATTAAAACGGGTAAATGTTCCGGATTTTTAAATGCAAATGTAGCTAAATCTCGGCATTATAAACTTAAATATTTAAGTACCAACAATTTCTAAGCAAGATTTTTGTACAATAAAATCTTTATTTTATTTTCATATGTTTTACACAAAAACATTTTAATAGAAAAATGGAGAAAAAAATTATATGCACACCATTGTTTGTATTATAATCATAAAATGTATATCGTCACCATTTTCTATGGAAAAAATAAAGCAAAATATATCTGATATATGCTTACCATTGTTTTTCTTTTAACAGACACAGTGTCCGTCGAAGCAGTGCGCACAGAAATGGCCATGGTTATGACCATGAGTTTGACAATCCGACGCAGAAGAACAGCCTATGAATTAAAAACAATAATAGGCTATCATATCATTTTTATGTAACGTTATCTATGTTATAAATATACAATTTATGTAACGTTATATATGTTATAAATATACAATTTATGTAACGTTATATATGTTATAAATATACAATTTATGTAACGTTATCTATGCTATAAATATACAATTTATGTAACGTTATCTATCCTATAAGTATACATATTATGTAACGTTATTATGTTATAAATTTTACTATATATTACGTATTAGTAAAATATACAATTTATGTAACGTTATCTATGCTATAAATATACAATTTATGTAACGTTATCTATGCTATAAATATACAATTTATGTAACGTTATCTATGTTATAAATATACAATTTAGTAACGTTATCTATGTTATAAATATACAATTATGTAACGTATCTAGTTTATAATTAAATACATTTATGTAACGTTATCTATTTATAAATATACATTTATGTAACGTTATCTATGTTATATAATATACAATACATTTATGTAACGTTATCTATGTATAAATATACAATTTATGTAACTTATCTATGTTATATAATATACAATTTATGTAACGTTATCTATTTATAAATATACAATTTGTAACGTTATATATGTTATAAATATACAATTTATGTAACGTTATATATGTTTATAAATATACAATTTATGTAACGTTATCTATGCTATAAATATACAATATAACTGTAACGTTATCTATGCTATAAATATACAATTTTATGTAACGTTATCTATGTTATAAATATACAATTTATGTAACGTTATCTATGTTATAAATATACAATTTATGTAACGTTATCTATGTTATAAATATACAATTTATGTAACGTTATCTATGTTATAAATATACAATTTATGTAACGTTATCTATGCTATAAATATACAATTTATGTAACGTTATCTATGTTATAAATATACAATTTATGTAACGTTATCTATGTTATAAATATACAATTTATGTAACGTTATATATGTTATAAATATACAATTTATGTAACGTTATATATGTTATAAATATACAATTTATGTAACGTTATCTATGTTATAAATATACATATTATGTAACGTTATCTATGTTATAAATATACAATTTATGTAACGTTATCTATGTTATAAATATACATATTATGTAACGTTATCTATGTTATAAATATACAATTTATGTAACGTTATCTATGTTATAAATATAAAATTTATGTAACGTTATCTATGTTATAAATATACAATTTATGTAACGTTATCTATGTTATAAATATACAATTTATGTAACGTTATCTATGTTATAATAAACATTTATGTAACGTTATCTATCTATGCTATAAGTATACATATTATGTAACGTTATCTATGTTATCAATATACATATTATGTAACGTTATCTATGCTATAAGTATACATATTATGTAACGTTATCTATGTTATAAATATACATAATATACATTTTATGTAATATACATAATATACATATTATGTAACGTTATCTATGTTATAAATATACATATTATGTCCAATTGTGGTCTCCATCGGAACATTACCTCGGATATGAAACATTACCTCGAATGTGATAGGTGTTAGAATATGTAACAAAATAAAACATTTTCTTCGCCGCAAAACCTAATTATGACGCCCAAACTGCGCATACGAAAATTAACAGTAATATACAGCATCGATAAACTTAAACTTTTCGAGTGGTTCTAATTTTCTCCTCGGTGGCAATGTTGGCAAGTAATTTATTAAAATAGTCCCTTAGTTTCAAAATGAATGCTCTTGTGTCGCATCCGATGTCAATATACGACAGTTATATCCAAGGACTTCGGATTGACTGTGGTCTGTTTCAAAACGTCGATGACGTCACGTCATTTATCAGTTCTACGTATATACTTATATCATATTTACGCGCATGATACCGATAAATGATACGACCTCATCGGCATTTTTCTTGTGTATCATCCATATGATATAATATCCTATTAACAGTCAGGGTCACTTAACGACGCGTCCGAATAAGAAAGTGGAGGAAAGGCGGAGTACCAGAAGGCAAAACACCGAACAACATTCAGTTCCCGGCAACTGCCCAAGATGTCACTCGAAATTGCGATTAAGAGGGAAAAGGCATATGGTTATATGTCGGAATTTTTTTTTCTGAAAATAAATTAAGTTAATACATCCACACACATTCAAGTACATATGCATGATTTCATGTATAAGTATGGAACCAACTAATCTATTTTGATTGCACTTAACACTCAGAAGTTATCATCAGTATCATATATAATATCATACGAACTGGAGTGGTGTACTGCGGTTGGACAGGTACATTGGCCGTTGTGACAGTACTCAAAGTTAGCGTGCTGACTACAGGTTGTTTGACTGTCGCCTCTGCAGAACGCGCTAGAGTGACAGCTCTGGGAAGTCACCATGCCTGCAATAACGTGAAAATATGCACATACAAATGTAATTAAATACAAATCTAATGCAAAACAATATTGCGCGGGACAACACAATACAGTATCATGATATGCAATATAAGGATGACCCATGGAAATGTCTAGACAATGCATAGCTGCAATATTGTAGCTTAAAAAACTTTTTGACAGAAAATGGTGTCGTCTTAAGAGCTACAATTACTGCTAATGGAGCCAACCATTATCAAAACGTTTGTATGCAATTTATCGTACTTGTTGAGGCAATATTCTCAGCTAGACATTTTTTTATACATTTCAATGTCTTTGTGAGAGGAATTTATACAATAAGTCTACAAATTGCGAACTTGGCATCAAGTGAGCGGTACGATAGATATTAAGAATGGTAGTTATATTTGTTTTGGACAAAAACAATATACAATATAACATGTTGTTGTGTAAATTATTTTCTGGTATTCGTTGTTACCATAAAGTCTGGAATATAAACATAACGAAATAATATGAGACTTGAATGGGCAATCTTTCCGAACCTATTGATATTTCTTTCTTTTTTTCACAAATATTCTTTATTTCTGGATCTTTCCATGCCTTCTTTATGTTTTATTATTAGTATATGTCAATGACTCATTTACATTAACGAAAAACATATTTATTTCAATTAAGCGCTACGAATATACAGTATTACGATGCACAGTTAAAACGTCATCAGGTAAAAGTCAGGTAATAGTCAGAACCAATTCAAATTTTACATCATAAGAAAGAGAGAAAAAATGTATGTGGATGTTTTTTATGTCCATTTCATGCGAATTTTACCTGAACTAGACATACATTTGAGAGTTAAATCAATTAACAAGAAAAGTTTCATGTTTAATTGATCTAAAATTTAACGTAGTTTTCCTTGTCTGCAGATTTTTCAGGTGAAAATGACATCATTTTCTTGTGAATTTTAGGTTATTTTGCTAGTGAATTTCAGGTCATTAACCTCTCTTGAAGAAAAAATTACCTAAAATAAGACATTTCTCCTGCATATATGTTCTTCTTTCGAAGAATTTTTCATTTGCATCAGAAAAATGTGAAGATTATTAAAGTATCGTTCCGTTTTTGTGTGAGAATCATCGTGTTAACATTACCCATGTTAAATTAGTATATATGTTACGTTTTTAAACAAACCGTTATTGTTACAACCTTCAATTTCTTTAAATATGTTATACCATACATACTGGGTAACAAATCAGCACCAACACTTTGAATGATATATAATATACTTACATAGAGTGACAGCCATCACCGCTAGGAATACTAAAGTCCTCATGATTGTTATACTGTAAACTGTATCTATGGCCAGATAGGCCAACCAAGAACTCGTTGGTGCTTTTATAGCTGAACATAGAAAACCTTTGACCTGTTAGCCATTTGTAATTTTAGCATGATCGACCCACGTGTTGGTTCCCATACTAGGTTATCAGATAAAACACACCTTAAAGTATTTGTTTGTTCACATTTTGTAAAAATAGAGAAATACTGTCCAATAGTACATACATTGATACATAAACAAAGGAATAATATAAAATAAATTAAATGAATATATATAAATAAGATAAATAGACAAATAAATATATTGAATAATACACGAATAAATAAAATAAAGATGTCGAGATAAATTATAATAAATGAGATTATTAATAAATAAATAAATGAAATAAATGAACAAATATCAATTAAATGATAAATAAATGAGAAAATAAATAAAAAAAAATTCTAAAAATGATTGAAATGAATGAATAAATGTAAAAAGTATATTTATACATTTCTAGTATGTTGCAAACCGATTAAAATTTGAGATAATGAACAAAATGGTGGCTAATCTGTGGTCGCTAATCTGAAGAAGATTTTGAATTGATTATAGGGAACAAAGGTAAAGAGACGATGTGTAAGGTTGTTGATTTTTCATACGACTATCATATAACTACCTAACGCAATGTCGTAGTCTGGTTTTATTAAAGAAACAGTTTTAAATTAGCAATTATCCAACAATTAACGGGAATCTGAATAAGTAGCGATGTTATTTTCCATATCTCCAGGTATCCAGACCAGACTTCGAAAAATTTGTATATTCTATATCTGTGTATGGATGAGATAGGCAAACGGACTTAGTGATCTTTCAATGTTTCATAACGAATGTACATCAATATATATCATGCCATTTTTGCTTCATGTTCCATGATTATGTAACAGAGTTAGTCTCTGTGAGTTTCCCCTTTTGAACAAAGGAGACATATCTGATATTTACCCCAAAACACACTTACAACAGGATTTGTAAAGGCCCAAAAGCAGTCATTTTTCAGAGTAAAATATAAGATTTTATGGCGCAAATATATGTGGTATTTTTTACTAGAATAAAAATTATCAACACTTTTGATATTTTCCCTCAATATTGACCATTCAGAACAGCATTTACAGTGAAAATATCGTTTTAGTGGGTATACATTTATTTTGAAATAGCAAAAAAAAAATAATGTTAAGTACATCTTTCCTATTAATTTTCATTTAAATTGTCATCTCGTGAGATGCAAAGTTTGCTATTTTCATACTCTTGAAAAATATCAAATTGGCAATGTTGGATAACAGAAAGGGGTTTCGAATTTGGACGAAACAGAGAGATGGCGGAGTTGGATAAAAGGGAGAGGCGGCGAAGATGGACGAAAGAGAGGGATGGCGCAATCAAAGTGTATAAATGTGCTAATGTAGAATATTCTGACGATAGGAGATAACGTGTAAGGCATTGACACGTATAGTTCGAAGTTGAACGGCCACATCATGAAATAAGTACTCCTGGACTACGTGACAGTATATATATTGCCCTTAAGTGACGTTGGTGCACATCATCAATTATAATTTAATATTTTACCTATATCATTATATTAATAATTACAGTTCCGTCATGACAGCTTCTGATAAATTCTAACGCTCTTTGATAGTTTTTAGGAACAACTACGACTCTCCTTCACTGACCTATATATGATGCTGTCATTGTCTTGTGATATTCCTTCTAATGTCGGAAAAAGTAATTTAAGGACATAAGTCCATTTATTTAAAAAACACATTTTGGTTATGGATGTGCTGTATCGGGTATTTATGCAATATTCTATAATTATAACATACTTATTTTCACTTCCCCGTGACGCCTCAGTTTATGGACAGTTCCAGACCATGATGGCCTAGTTTGCTACCGAGTAGTCACTTTTACTTATTATAAAGTCGTGTTTATCTCTATGGTGTTGGTTGGTAGATTAGATTAACAGCCAGGGTCATTTAATGACGGTGGCTTCCCGTGTGTTTGTGTTTCGAAACACTGCAGTATGTTATTATGGTGACTTTTTCTAAAAGTGGAAATTTTGCCATTAAAAATGCTCCACCACCGTTCAGAGCATAAATGATATTAATTATTTGAACAAAAATTGGTGATAAATCATGTATATATATGCCTAATTAACACAAAAAAATAATCAAAAATAAGTTATTTCGCCTTTAGTGTATGCGCAATCAGTACTTAATTCCATATAGGGTATAGTGCCACGGAATATTTTCGGGATGCAATTAATTCTCTTTGATATTTTTATCTTGATGTAAAATTAGAGGCTCAAACTTTTCAATGGTGGTAATGGTGTAAAGTAAGTAACTTTTGTAACCAAAGAAAAATACTAAATCGTCTGCTCCTGTTTTTGATAGTGAAAAATATTTTTGTCAGCGGTGGAGCATCTTTAATATAGTACTATAACAATGGAGTATGCCACAAGAGACACAGCACCAAAAGGTACGCCCCACTCGGTCACTGACAACAAGCAACGTAAGAAGCGAGAAAGTCTTTTAGTGAGAATAAAAATGCTAAGCTCCAAAAATTTAGTCGTCTTGTACCTATCATGCCACGGGTGTAGAAGGTACAATTCTAACGCTCTGCCTACAGGAATTTCTTTAGTTTTAACAGGGCATCATCTCATTATCTCATAGAACTATAATTCCGAATTCAGTACATATAAGGTATATGTATATAAATTATGTTATATATGGATTTTTATTACCGGATGTTTTGTCGTTCATGGCATATTAATTGTATAATAAAGCCAAATCAGTTTTCTGTGTATTTTGAGATTATTTTTACGATTCAACGGAATTAGTCATAAGTAGCAATATAGAGAAGATATGGTTAGTATATTTTAACACAAGGTTTATCTTGGCGCAAAAACTTTTGAAAGCTAAGATGACGAACATCACGTTACAGTTAGCCAAACTTCTTTTGCGTGCGATTTATTTTCGCGAATTTCTTGAAAGTTTACCTATGAAATTTTTAATAGACCTTAATGATGAAAGTTAAAATTCCTCGTGAAAGGTTTTAAGTAAAGAAAAGAAATGAAGTTGTAGCTACATCAATATTATAAAATGGATATAAATATTCATCAGAAGGGCAGCGACAATAAAGGCAAAATACGTATAATACAAAACATTTTATTTTAGTATTTTTTAAATTTTATACTAGTATTGGTTATCCCCTTGGGTCAATTGGTATGGGACGTAAAACACTATAATATGTATTACAAACATTATTCTTGAACCTTAAAAACATGCTCATTGAATACCACTATGTAATTTGAAATGTTCATTTATATTCATGAAAAATAGAACAAATACCATGGTACTTTTACAAAATAAATTAGTTTTTAAATATACATTTATATTTCATATTTGTACAAATGTGTTTTGATCAAATTTTTTTTTTTTTTGGATAAAAATTTAATGTTTTGAATTAAATTCTTTTTTCTTTTAGATTAATATTTCTATGTTATGAATGTTACATTGTTCTATGTATCGTAATTGGACCAACTTTCTGTCCTGACTTACATGAAGAAACCACAGTTCTTAATATAACACTGAACAGTTCATCATTATAACATTATAATTTCAATGAGGGTGTTGTTCAGACTTTGAGTTCTTACATTATTTCATAAATTAAATAAGTTCATTCAACTCCCCGAAACCGATTTTCGATGACTTTCATAGAACAACATAAGGATGATATGCATGTTTAAATGGTAGAAAAGTGAAATGATTGATAATGCCTCCCTTACAAAAGTAGACTGTACATAATGATGATATTAACATAATATACAATTATACACCTTTGTCCTGGTGAATAAGATATGATATGGATGTGGAAAAAAATATAAACCGAAGCGAACAAATTAAGTTTTCTTATGATTTACAATTCCATTTTCCAGCACTATGTTAAAGCTTCACCTATACAAATACATGTAAAAAAACATCACGTCAATCTTCTATTGAGAGGCTCAATTAAAGGCCCACTACCTTTCCGAAATGGTTTTTTATTTTTAAAATGGGAATGTAAAACGAGATTGATAGTTTTGTAGAGTTACAAAAGTTATTAACTTAACGTTAATACTACACTTATTATCTCCTCCTAAACAATTTAATTAAAATAAATAAAATGTTAATTTTCATAACGCGGGTCGTCTTATGTTTCCCCCCGTCGTCCTAAATACCGCGCGGTAGTTGGCTATCACTGCGGCAGACGGTAAAACAGCGAAATGACTCTCCATTGTTATCATATATTACGCAGGAAATTGTGTTGTAACCTCATTTTAGGCCATCGGTATATATTTTCTGAGGTTATTAATGTTTTTAAGAAATCTATATATTTTGCTCTGGAAAGGTAGTGGGCCTTTAAACAATATAGATATTGCATTTTTCTACTTTTTTTTTCTCCCATTAATCTCTGTTTTTGTACTAATATTTACACTTTTAAATCTTTTTAATGCACACTAATTCTATTTAATTTCTATGGCTTTCTTTGTAATATTTATACAATGTTTGTGACCAATTGGAGAAAAAAAAATTTAAAGATCAAAACACATGTATATATATTACATATTGCAAATCGAATAAATAAGATTCTCTATTAATACATAATAGTAATTTATAATACTGTAACATCACGATATGAATAATATTTCTGAATTAAAAGCAGTACTGTAAACCAAATCTTTCACTTTCGCGAATTTCCTGACCCATATAAATTCGCAAAAGTTTATCACCGCGAACAAACACCTATACCATTGATACTGATAGGGAGTTCCAGTCATTTTTTTTTTAAATCCGCGAATGTTAATCTTGTTTTGAAATGGAAATCATCAAGTTAAGATGCCGCGACACAGAAAGTTGGTTTGCAGTATTTTATTCTACTGATTAAACAATCAGATGTAAACAGCTAAGCTCGAACGAGTTATCTACCTTTAAAGGTAGGTTTCGCCCAATGAAATATAAAGACCACGAAATTGAAATTTATTCTGTACACAGATATAATCTGCAGTTCATTTTCAATGCATACAACGAAGAATATGGGTGGTCAATTGCCTAGCTTGACTAGGAAAATACTCCGCAAAAAATAGAGCGAAGTCAGACTTAACATAGAGCATGACGTATTTTTTTAAAAAAACGAGGCCGCATCAACAAACGTAAGCGTGCAACAAAAAAGTTATATAGCAGTGGCAGTTTGCCACGGCATGTTTAGTTTAAAAAACAACAAAAAATCGAAGTGCGATGGACTGTTTATACATATCATGTTATCTAAAACACTTCATGTTACTTACATACGCTCGCTAGCTTAGTACACTAAACATGTATGTAGTTAGTCTTCGGCTGTATGTTCGCTAGCTGGCATATGTGTTGAAATTAACTCACCACGTGCAACAAGAATACCAACAGATTCGGGCAAGTTCCGCTTGAGATGTTGCTCCTGTTTCTTCTATTGCTACGAGTCATCTCTGAATTTCATTCCCTAGACATATTATAGAGTGCTACCAGATTCCATTCTAATTTCCTCCTCTTTGTTGCCGATTCAGATAATTATTTTTATCTCATTTTCGTTCAGCCATTTTGTTTACTTTTAGTGCGTTACAATGCGCATGCGTAAAACTTCGACAGCAGAATCCATTGCAGCTTCACTTGCATATTATACTGTCTGACTGACATCGAAATAAATCAAGGATTTCCTTCAATCTTGTAATCAAGACACATTTGTTCAATCTCATACACATAAAGAAATCAAATTGAGGTATTTTTAACATATTTTTTTCATCGTTTTTTCCGTTTATCGGATTTTACAAAAAATATTTATTTGGTTAAGCGAAACCTACCTTAAAGCTAATGATTCTAATGGCAATTATGGACATAGGTGAAATATAACAAAATTGTTCTAGTCATCTATTAACAATCTTTGTTCCATCACCTGTTCATATTGGTCAGTCACGTGATAACACTATTCGGAAATATGATAAATATTTTTTTAAGTTATAAAAAACCGTTTTATAGAAGTAACATGTGAATCCCAGATCATGGTGTTTCCATCATTTTCACGTCACGATTCCGAGTGTGCGACAATTCTATGTATGGACAGGTGACTGTAATAAATTCATGACCACACTAGCTCTTCCTCCAATCAGGATTCGACATTGTATCAGTTGTTATCAATTATATTATAATATTCAAATTCTATTTTTCAAATATGATTTTAATATTTCCGATTCTCGTCTTTTCTTGTACATAGCATACACAATGACACAGGTGATGGCCAATACGAATAGACATCCAGACACTGTACTAGCGATTAGAATTATCTCGTTATCTGAAAGACTAGCATGGTCTCCCGAGTTGGCTGAATTAGAACCAGGTGTTTCTGTGGTAGATCTGGTAGGCTTTAAACTGGTAGATGTTACAGCGCCTGTTGTTTTAATCGGTGTTGTGGTAGGTTTTGTTGCGATAGGTGTTGCTGTGGTTGCAGCAGGTGTTGTAGAAGTTGATGTGGTAGTAGTTGCGGTAGGTGTTGTAGCTGTTGTGGTTGGCTTTGTTATGATTGCAGCAATTGTTGATGTTGATGTGGTAGCAGATGTTGTAGTTGATGTGGATGTTTTGCTTGTGGTAGGAGTTGTAGTTGTGATAGGTGCGGTGATTTTAATTGGTGTTATAGTAAGTGTTTTAATAGTTATGGAAGGTGTTGTTGTAGTTGTAGGTGTGGTTGGTGGATGTAGGTGTTGTTGTGGTGTTGTTGTGGTAGATGTAGGTGTTGTTGTGGTTGATGTAGGTGTTGTTGTGGTTGATGTAGGTGTTGTTGTGGTTGATGTAGGTGTTGTTGTGGTTGATGTAGGTGTTGTTGTGGTTGATGTAGGTGTTGTTGTGGTTGATGTAGGTGTTGTTGTGGTTGATGTAGGTGTTGTTGTGGTTGATGTAGGTGTTGTTGTGGTTGATGTAGGTGTTGTTGTGGTAGATGTAGGTGTTGTTGTGGTTGATGTAGGTGTTGTTGTGGTTGATGTAGGTGTTGTTGTGGTTGATGTAGGTGTTGTTGTGGTTGATGTAGGTGTTGTTGTGGTTGATGTAGGTGTTGTTGTGGTTGATGTAGGTGTTGTTGTGGTTGATGTAGGTGTTGTTGTGGTTGATGAAGGTGTTGTTGTGGTTGATGTAGGTGTTGTTGTGGTTGATGTAGGTGTTGTTGTGGTTGATGTAGGTGTTGTTGTGGTTGATGTAGGTGTTGTTGTGGTTGATGTAGGTGTTGTTGTAGTTGATGTGTGTTGGTTGTGTTGGTTGATGTAGGTGTGTGTGTGATGTAGGTGTTGTTGGATGTAGTGTGTTGTGTTGATGTAGGTGTGTTGTTGATGTAGGTGATGTGGTTTTTGGTGATGTAGGTGTTGTTGTGTTGATGTAGGTGTTGTTGTTGATGTAGGTGTTGTTTGGTGATGTAGTGTTGTTTGTGTGATGTAGTTGATGTGTGTGTGTGTGTGATGTGTGTTTGGTTGATGTAGGTGTTGTTGTGTTGATGTAGGTGTTTTTGTTGATGTAGGTGTTGTTGTGGTAGATGTAGGTGTTGTTTTGGTTGATGTAAGTGTTGTTGTAGTTGATGTAGGTGTTGTTGTGGTAGATGTAGGTGTTGTTTTTGGTTGATGTAGTGTTGTTGTGGTTGATGAGGTGTTGTGGTGGTAGATGTAGTGTGTTGTTGTTGGTTGATGTAGGTGTTGTTGTGGTTGATGTAGGTGTTGTTGTGGTTGATGTAGGTGTTGTTGTGGTTGATGTAGGTGTTGTTGTGGTTGATGTAGGTGTTGTTGTGGTTGATGTAGGTGTTGTTGTGGTTGATGTAGGTGTTGTTGTGGTTGATGTAGGTGTTGTTGTGGTTGATGTAGGTGTTGTTGTGGTTGATGTAGGTGTTGTTGTGGTTGATGTAGGTGTTGTTGTGGTTGATTTAGGTGTTGATGTTGATCTTGTAGTTGCCATTGGTGATGCTGTAGTAGGATGCATTGTCGTCGATGTAGAACTAGTGGTTGTAACAGTCGTTGAAGTTGTTGTTGAAGTGGTAGATGGTCTCAATACACTCCATATTTCAACATCATCTAATCCAATCAGACTGTTATAGGTCGATTTCGCTGTTGTAAACGATATCTGAAAAATCAAGAAAATCATAAATACAAGCTTTATGCATAGCTTAATTTATACTGCGACACATTTATTTTAAATATTTTCATATAATTCCCTTGTATTCTTTTATTGAGCCTCCATATTTTTGCAGGGACCTCCAGAGCCAGATTAGCTGCTCGCTGATTGGCTGATTGTTTTTAACCAGATGCGGGAAAAAAACATTTCAGCAGCGCCATTTTGTCCCGCGGCTATGTGCATCATTTATCAAATGGCAATTGCAATTTATAGGTGGCTTTGATTTTAATGTAGAGCAACCATAAATATACCATATATGAGTATTGCTGAAGTAATCCATATCCCCTGCCGACCCCTACACGCTATAAATCTATTGTAGTAACAGTGATCTTTGTAATTGACCTTTTGACCCCAAATTTAATGCCGGGCTGTATTGCCTCGTAAGGTACCATTGTGTAAAGTCTCAATTAAGTCCATCAATTCATTCTCAAGTTATTGACTGGAAGCCAAAATTTCCCCAAAAATCAATTTTGGAACAATTACCTTTGAACTTTACCGTTTGACCCCAAATTCAACCCCAGGCTGTGTTACTTCATACAATATCATTGTATCAAACTTCATCCATTTGTGTATGTTAGACATTAAATGTAAATGCAAAGTATAGAGGATGATATAATATCTATAAACAATAGACTTCATGAAGGTGATTTCTGTCGAGGGAAACGTAATGGATGTTTTTTTAAAAAGCCAATTTCCATTCTGAATTCGGGACAATGTGGTTGTCCAAGTCAGGTAAAATAGTTTTAATAAGGTGAAATTTTAACATTGTTTTTTTATTTTGTAAATTTACAGCCATTCATTCATATTAGGAAAATAAAACAGCTTTTTAACCTAGGTAGTGGTAAAAGCATCTTCGATATTGATGAAATCACTGTCGTCATATCCACCTTTTGAATATGCCAAAGCAACATTGATTGCTCTGTATACGACTACAGAGAAGAGAGCAGGTGTAGTTTGGTCTTTTGATGCGCATCACAATAATCGAATGACGATACACTGTGTTTGACTATTTGGCTTGAAACTTTGAAGTTGGTCTGTGCTCTCTTTGTAATATCCAAAGGCAGTCGGTGCGGGCCTGTGATTGGTCAGCTTTCGTTTCTCCCGAACTGCCTTCGACTTATATAAAAAAAATATATTCCGGGGATATATTCCAAAGGTATATAACGACAGTGATAATAATCCCTGTGGTATCGAGGATGTGGTAAACGATAATATTGCCGTCCTATAAGAAATACGTTTTCTGCATCCTACCATATAATAAATCAAGCATATCTAACTTTACTCACCTGGAACGGAACGGAACTTCGGAATGCGATGACTGCGCGTTTCCATCCGCTTATTGATTCGTCCGTTGTGTTCCACAATGGTAAATTATCTGATTGGATGTTGGCTACTACGAGAAGATCTGAATGGCTGACGAAGTAAGAGAACTCAACACAAACATCCCCTTCCGGTACTGACGTACTTAGACTGGCTGATAAAGGATCTTCATACAGTCCAGCACCAAACGTTTTAGCTGCATATGTCCCTGCATTAACAAAATGTTTTACATTAATGACGTTTACTTTCCATTGATTTTAAATGAACCGGGATTTTTTTCCTTTCTTTTTTTTATTCTCGAAACTTTTGAAAATCAATTAGGAACGAAACATTTTTGTTTCTTGATTATTGTGAGTACCCTTGAAGTGTTGACCTGCTTTCAAAATATATTCAATATATCACAATACTGATAAAGATTGTACGAACTGAGTATCGTGATTTAGGTTAAAATTGTTTCTGTAAACATACTTATTTTAGCGGTAGTTATTGTGACTTTTTTTGTTTTGTAAAATCGACATTTATCATTACGTCTGCATGGATTCAAACTGCTACGTATTTGCATTGTTTTGTACAAAGGTCGTTTAATACTTACTGTTCGGTTCCGCATTGATGCTTCCGAATATAGTAATGGATGTTCCAGTATGCGTATCCCACGGGTGACGCACTGATTTAGATGTGTAGTTACAAAGATCTGAATCAAAATTGCAACTTCTTTCTGATAGCATTCTTCTATTTCCGTTTTGGCAAAAATCTTCAGCATTTAAGATGGCGGAAATGTTACTTCCGGTCGATAAGTCGACAATAGGTGTCACAGTGGATATTGTTGATGTTGGTAACGCGCTCGTTGTAGTTTTGGTTGGTGATGTGGTGGTGGTGACGGAGGTAGCTGCCGGCGATGTGGTTGTTGTTGTTGGCGAAGTGGTTGATGGTAAGGAGGTTGTTGTTTTGGTTGGAGATGTGGTCGAGGTTGTTGTTGTTGTTGTTGGCGGGGCGTTTGTTGTTGTTGGTGGTGAGGTGGTTGATGGTAAGGTGGTTTGTATTTTGGTTGGAGATGTGGTCGAGGTGGTTATTGTTGTTGTTGGCGGGGCGTTTGTTGTTTGTGAGGTGGTTGATGGTAAGGTGGTTTTTGTTGGTATCGTGCCGAGAGTTGTTTTGGTTGATGTAACAACAGCAGAAGGTGTTGTCGATGAGGTGGTTATTGAAAAGCTAGTTTTTGATGAGACGATTGTAGATAAGATAGTTGATGATGAAGTGGAAGTAGCGGTAGTGACTGACATCGGTATTTTGGTTGATGAAGCGGGAGTTGTGATAGATGCTGATACTTTTGCTGTACTGGTTAATGCCGAAGTTCTTGTCACGGGAACATGTGATACAGGAGGGATACTTGTAGCCTTAGTTCGTTCTGTAGTAGTCGTGGGTAGAGAAACTTTCCAAATTCTGACATCATCAATACCAATAGTGTTCTTGTAATTTGTTTTTGTAGACGTGAATGAAAGCTGTGAATATAATGCATTTGAATTAAAAGTGGACTTTAGTACATGTATTTCACGTAAAACATTTACTGTCCTTTTTTCCTATCGAAATTATAAACAAAAGAACAAACTAGCCTTTAGTAAAACTCAAAATAAGTATTCGAAGTACGTAAAGAAGACTGGAGAATGTTCGTTATGAGGATGGTCGTATTTGAAAAAGATATCTTACCTGGAAGTTAGCAGTACTCTTTATTCCAATCACGGCCGATTTCCATATACCAGAATGCCCACCTGTTGAATCCCATACGTCCTCATTTTGGGATTGTGACGACACGACAACCCGGATGTTGGAATTACTGGTTGCCAGGTAATAAAGAAATTCTATGCATATTTCCCCTTCCGGTACATCTGTACTAAGGTCTGATATATCGTTAAATCGAAATTGTTTACTAGCGTAACTCCCTACAACGAAATAAAAACAACAGTTTAGACAAAGACCAAAATTAAAACCAAATAAAATGGAAGCTCGACAAAAGAGGTAATGGTGCTGAATTCTTCAGATCTCTCTTCAATTTTAATATCAGATAATCAAAATTAAATTAATATCCGGATGCACTTATGATAAAAAAATTGTCATAATTTTATTCTACTAATGGTAAGGGTATTATTCGTCATACTAATATAATATGACATAGATACCGATAATGAACTTCCTATTAAACAAAGAGCATATAGGCTTCCGATACATAAGCGCGAGGAGGTTGATAGGCAGGTTCGAGATATGATGTCAGAGGGGATCATAGAGCTGTCGGGTAGTCGGCTTCGCCCATAGTGTTAGTTCAAAAACGTGATGGGTCCATGCGATTTTGCATTGAGTACCGAAAATTGAACTTAGTAACTCGGAAGGACGCGTATTCTCTGCCGCGCAAAGACGATAGTTTGAACGCATTGAACGGGTCATCGTATTTCACAACACTAAATTTAGCCTCAGGCTATTGGCAATTAGGGTTGGCGGAGCAGGCGAAAGAGAAAATCGCGTTTACTATATATTGAATAGAAAAAAATATCAATTAAGCTTTATTTAATCTTTACCAAATCAAAATGGTTGGACAAAATAACTACCACCTCCAAGATCATCTCAGAGATATTCTTGATAGTAAAAACAAATTCAAATCAATTTTCAGCAGTCCTGCAACTGCCTTAAACACATGCGAATTTATAATAATTACTGTTTTAGGAACCAATTTTACTATATTTAGATATTCTCGATATATTAACGACATGCTCTTTCGGGAAAGTAACTTTGGGAAATTAATTTAATGTCGTTTGTGTTGTCAGAATTACTCTTTTTTCGATTTTAATACCGATTACGATAACTTCTCTATTAGTTTTCATTTTAACAATTATTATATGATAATTCGATATTTTATTACAGTCAAGAGAGGCTGTAATTGTTACACAAAGTCATAGTAGTCTCAAAATGCAGGAAATGATTTTGTATCCGTTATAATCTTAAAGTTTTATTTCATGTAATGTTTACCATCAAAAACCGTCATAAAACATACAATGTGTGAATATGGATGCTTGCATATAATGGTTCAGACCCATAAAAGCACCAATATACTATTGACATAGTGGTAAATATTGTATGAAATATAACACGTTTTGAAAGAACCGCAAACACCTTGTTTCACAGTTTCGGATAATATTGAAAAATCGAGTTGCATCATTTGATCAACATCTACAATACCAGTATATATCGGAACATCCCAATTAGTATCACGCGACTAAAATTGCAATACCAGTATATATCGGACCAGTCCGGAGATTTCCGAGTTATTTTAAAATCAATATTTAAATTTAAAAGACTTTCTGATTACAAATTTATGAATTTATTTAAAAGTCATAGACTATTCAACTATATTAAGATGTAATATGTTGGTATCATGTTACCGTTCGGAGATGCTTCAATAGTTCCATATAATGATGACATTCTCCTCCCACTGACAACTTCCCAGGGGTGAGATTCTTGAGGATATGTGAAGTTACAGAATCCAGAATCAAATGTACAACTTTCTGGTAGCAGTGTTTTATGTATCGTTGTGCAAAAGTTGTCAGCATTGGTAATTTTCTCCAATGGTGTTCCGCTTATTTGTTGGAGGATGGCTGTTTGGAAAGATAATGTTGTTGTTGTAGGTGCAATAGTTGTCGGTTTGAATGCACGCCATAATTTTACTGAGTCAAAACCAACAGTTGCAAGCCCACTTATTTTTGTCGTTTTGAATTGTAACTGAAACGAAAAAGTAAATACACATACAGAATTCATCATTAATATAGGATTTTAAATGAGTCTTCATTCATATTAGATTTTACGGAAGTTTTAAAAGATTTCTTTTATCAGTCTTGGGTTTTACTACATTTTGTGTTGCATCCTTCATTTACATATAGTCTATAATATCTACAAATTATAAGAAAAGAATTCATACCTGATATGGATCTGAGCTGTTGACGGCTAAAACGACAGTGTTCCACTTTCTATCAGACATTGAATATCCAGGTGAAGTCCATAGTGTTGAGTTATCTGCCATAACCATAAGATTAAAATCATAAGTCTTTAGAAAGTAAATAAACTCCACACATACTAGTCCGCTTTCTATTTGTGGGGATAGGAGGGCTGCCTCCTCGTCATAGCCCAGCTGATCAAAATTGGCCACAGCATAGGTTCCTGTAAATGTAAAAAAAGGCACAATGTTATTAGTAGTAAAATATGATAACAAAATATTTTCATTTAAGAAACATAGCTTTCCGAGGTAACAAAAAAAGCCGTGGGGTTAAAAGAGTTGAGTGATAGTTGGCATCAAAATTAACCTCGAGGTCAAGGTCAGAGAGTATTGACTATTATTTTACGATTATGAATCAATCTAAAATCATCTTTATAGGGAATAAACTCAGAAGCATTTTAAAAACCAACAACACAATACGAACCAGTAAAGACATTGTTCAATAGAAAGACGAAACAAAAAATAAATAAAAACAAGTATTGTGATATACAATGTACACATATGCATAAAACAATTACCAGCTCTGCATCAAACAACCGATTCATCATTAAAGCCAATCTCAATCATAAGGGGGATTGTAGAAGGAGAATACTAAAAAAAGGAGCGATTAGGTTTTACGCAGGCAATATTTCTTCACATGAATTTAAACGTGAAATTCACATGACATTCACGTGAAATTTCACGTAAAATTCATGGGAAGAAATATTGGCTGTGTACCACGAGAAGGGGTTAAAAAAATCTGTCATTGAACAAGTAACGCGCTTATTTTCCACACAATTTCCCCAGAATTATACTGTTAAGTGCATTAATTTCACAATGTCTGAATTTTGTGTTTCGAATATCGCGCTACATTTTTGGTACATTAATACTTTCATTGTGTATTAATTTTCGCTGGTGTTTTGAAATCGTGGTTTGAAACAAATCACGAATATAACCTAATACTAATTCTTTACAGTATATTGACAGCAGAAAAGATAAGCTAAATAATATATATCTATATACGCTTAGACCAGGATATAAATTATGTTTTAAAAACCCATATGCTGGGTAATAGCATTTAAAACATAGAGAGCAAAATAATATTAGCAAGATTTTTTTTATTTGAAAAAATAGTACCATTGTGTGTATATCAACCGTTAATTACCATTTGGTGATGATTCGATTTTGTTGTAAGACAGAAATGTTTTGGGATATTTGCCGTCGTTTCTCAACCATACTCCTTCCGGTTGGTGACTATAGTTACAGAACTGTGTAGTATTACTAAAATCACATCCCTGGGGGAGCAAATCGGGGTTCTGTAATCCACAGACATCATCCACGTTTGGTAATACATTGATACCCACAGCGAAAGGGCTACCTGGGAAACATTAAGGCAATATAGAGAAAATACCAAATATTTTCATGGAAGGCATAAGCCATGACACAGATATTTGAACTTTGAATCTTAAATCACTTTTATTATAAAAGATACGTGAAAATTCATTTACATTTACAATTTACAAAATCATACAACAGTCTTTTCAATGATTATGTTTGGTAATTTATTAATTTCGTCTGCTACATGTGGTAAAAAGTCAAAGTGGTTAATCATTTTTAATTTAATGAAAAAATGTCCGATATAATTTATATATACATGAACAGACGAGATTATGACACATGAAATTCATCACCGAATAAAACTTTTAGTGACAGATATCAAAATTTTAATTAAATAAAAAAAATGTAAATCTATGACTGTACGCGTAAATATGACAGTATTCCATGTAAGACGAAATTCTAAGCTTGTGATCGAACAAAAATCAATAATCAATATTAACCCTACATTATATAGTATATTAATACATGTTATAATAACTTACCTTCAAGGAAAATTATGAATATTGGTATAAGAAATAATTCAATATCCATTATTATTTTGATATTTCTCTGGAAACCACGATAGACTTGGATGCTAGGCCGGTGATAGGAAATACCACATATATATTTATACAGTTAAGTGGTGTCTGCCACTATCTCCTGTTTGGACAGTGGAGATATGTTCCGAAATGGTCCTATACCCAGATAGCGGTCACCTTATAATACTAGCCGCAGTGACGTCATCGCCTCATCACACGCCCTGGCCTTACACCCATGTGATGGTATAGGGGAGTGTCCATCTCTCCACCAGTTCTCAATTTTAATAGAATTTTATCATACGTATTGGTTGTTACCCGAGTACCTGTGTCTGATAAATGCCTTTTGACCAAATCGTACCACACCTTTATCTCCCACTCACATTTTTTTTCTACTTATGAAATACTAAATAAAAATCGTTCGTCCTATTTAAATAATAATTAATTTAATATTTACCTCATACAAGTTTTATTTATTTCCATTTTCTTACTGAATGTAATTATCACTGAATGTTTCAGGTGTAAATTGATATTTTTTATCACGCTTAAAATTATAAGAAGAGTCGACACGCTTGAAATAAAAAAAATTTAAACGCTGATTCTAATTAAATTCAAACCCTAAAGTGAAATTACAACACCAACATTGATGATTATGCTGGGGTTTTGTTATGATTAGTTGATAATAGAAATATTGAAATGTTTCTCGCTTGGGTATTAATAAAGCAGTATTTGAAATTGTCTGTAAAAATACGTATGAATTAATTCAGTATTAATGCCGTTAACATTGAGCACCCTCTTTTCGCTGATACAAGATATCGCAACTTTACCTGGCTGTTACCTAGCTATTGGGTACCAGTACAGCCAAACCACCTGCTTCATAAGACCCCTTTCTCTGGGTCCTAAAGGGTCAATTTTAACACAATCTGACTACTAATTGGCTGTAAAGATTATTATCCCCTGTGTCTTTACGAAGTGCTTTATATTGGGATATTTTTTCGATTTTTCTACACATTGCTTAGAATATAAACATGATTTTATCCGTGAACTTTGAGAAATTCCTGTAATCAGCTCACGAAAAAAATCCTTTCGCTAAAATCTGATTTATTGTTTTAAATAAAAATCGAGTTATGTCTGACCTATGATACGGTAATTTATAATTAAGTAAAATCTGAGACGTTTGTTAAAATGACCTGTTACTATTTAAATAATTTCTTTTTTGGATAAAAATCTCCGAGGGAGCAAATAATTTAAGAGGACCAGTCCACTTTAACAACAAATCGACGTTAGACGAAACTCTGCTGGCTCTCTCCAAAAAGTGATTTGACTACCCTACAAGTACAGATCATGACAATCTCAATGCTCGTGTATATACTGTCAACCCTTTCTATAAATACCATCCAATACTTTTTTCACATTAAAAATAAAATGTTCAATTTTGGCTTTTACGTCTTTTTTTACATTTTTTTTCAGGTGGGAGAACTATCTTATTACCCAGAATATGCTATTATAGAGACTGTCATGATTTGGGCTTAATGTTATATATCATTTTTAGCAATTATTGTGATCTCCTAGTAGTTGCATGAGTCAGAGTATTTTAAGGTGACCACATCTGGGTATCCTTGGAAAATATATGCAATGGTAATATAATGGTAGACAAAGTGATCATGTATCTGTTGAAAAACGGGTATGTAAGAAACGATAATATTCTGATGTCGTTATCTGTCAAACTTGAAATAAGAATTGATAGATACAACTAATCAATTGTATACCTTAGATGATTAGTTTAATCGCTTGATAAGGGAAATTTTAATTTCGCATTTGCTGCGACTATTTCTTCACTAAAATCATTATGAAGGTAAAGAATGGAGTTCTCCACAAATCAGAAATCATTACGTAAAGATATGTAAATTATTCTAAATTTGTGATTAGCCTAAATCACATTTTGAATGGGTCCAGCTGACATTAAAAATTGCGAAAATGACTGGATAAGAAGTATGAGAGGGAAAAAAAGAAAAAAAAGCTTTAAATATCCTTAATGGTTGTGTCAGCAGACAATGAATCATTAGAAGAGTTTGTTTTAGAAACCGCCATTATCTGCCTTGTGAATTGTACTATAGCCTTCATTATACGTAATGCGTGTCGTTGTCAACATATCTGGATACTTCAAATACCGCCTCACGTACTTAGCCAGGGGTATTTCGTAATATTTTGAACTTTCGCTTGCATGGTTGGAGACATCCTCGATAATCTAGGGGTTCCGATCACTTACTATCTCTACAGATCGTAGGTGATCGGAACCCCTGGAGTATCGAGGATAGGCTGGCGATACCACAATCAATTTACTAGAAAACAACTGGTATACATATATGTTTTAAGGAGTTAAATATTACTTTCAATTCGTTTAAAAATGACTATTTTTAACATTAAGGTTCATTACCACTAGATTCTGGTTTGATTAATCCAACTATCGTTAGGTAGCGTAGAGTTTACTATACTTTGACTTTGAGATAAGATAACCAATATGTAACTAGAGGGGCGAGGCTTGGGGTGCGCAACGCTGACGGACATTAGTATACCTTTGTTTCGATAGGCTACGTCACATTCCATCACACCATGTGATCATCATACACAGGTATATAAATATATCGATCACGTGATACAATGAAGACGACGTGCCATCAATGTTATGTGTGTTAGTTCATCAATATATTGGACTTCTGTGATGCTGATCTACTGGTAACACTTGTAAACGTGAATATATCTATGCTGTAGTTGTAACTACAGTTATTGAGAAAGAATGCAGTCTGTCTTTTGTCGAGCAGGGAACATTCATTTTACTTAACGATCCATTTACAAATCCTTTTTGGAACATTCCTCCTTTTCTCTCTTGTGTTCTTTTCGGATTTCGGATGTTCACGCACTCATCAGCATGATTTTGCGCAGAAAATTACAAGTGATGTTTAAAGCATCAAAATGATGAAGAAAAAAATTAACAGAAAAAATAAACAATAACATAATACATATTAATTAGAATTAAAACATATGTGTTTTTATTTATTTTTTAATTATTAACAACTCTACTAGATGGAATTATTTGGCCTCCGTTTGTAAACAGATTTGAATGGATATAATTTTCATTAATCCTTTGATTGGCATTTAACGACTTTGAAACTATCATTCTGGAAACTGACCCATGACCCAGTAAGATAAGGACACATAAATACCAATAACTACTGGACTTGCGTACCGCACACACCAACACAAACAAATACATTCCTGGTCATTAACTTTTTATGTCTATTATGATTTGACAGAGGAAGATGCAAATTGCTGGCTAGATAAGTATCATGATGTAACGGATTCGGCCATTGGACTATTATATATTAACATGATGTACATAACGAATTCGGCGATTGGACTATTATACATTAGTGTGAAGCCTAACAACAAATGGGGTTAAGGGGTATTCGGTAAAATACTGAATAAACAAAATATGAATACCTTATGAATCTGTAATCTATAGTAGATATGACTGAAAAGAAAATGATAAACAACTACTCAACACAAAAGCTTTCTTATCAGTTAAATGGCAGTAAGGCAAGCGTAATCCCAGTGATGACACACTATCATGTGGGAACAGTCAGGTTGGTCACGTGATCGTAAGTTATTCTGTATTTGTCGAGGTACATAGCGAATATCATAGTTGCCTGTCTTTAAATTAGAGTTAATATTAAGCTTGATTAGTTTAGCTTACTATTCTATTTTTAGTAAACTGTCGGTGTTTTAATAATGGAGTACAAAGTTAAGGTGGTAGATGGAAGCCAAGTTCCTGGAGAAAAAACCCAACTTCCCCTCATGGGGTTCGAACTCGCAAAAATAAATCCACACGAAAATGTTCCAATTATAAGTTAAGTAAAACATAGAAGAATAGATCGCGAAATTAAGTTGTATCGCCACGGAAACAGTATATTAAGTCACCACAAGAATAATTTGGTTCACAATATATACACGGTCTATATTTTGTTTCACCTGAGTTTCACGTGAGCCAGGAAAAGGGTGAAATAAATGAAAAACTCACATGAAAAATGTGCCGGTTTAAGTGAAATTCACAAAGTTTTTCACGCGAATGTCACGTGGTAATGCCGTGCATGATGCGTAAGAGAAAAGAGATGCCGTGCATGATGCGTAAGAGAAGAAGAGAGGTTTTTTTCAAACATTTTATTTTGTCACAAATATTCTTGAAGAATGTTTAAGCTCTGTTGCAGAAAGACAAACCAAATTACACATTAGTAGGTGCAATAACTAGCTGCCGTATTGTAGCTCAAAAGACTTAAGAGAAAAAATGCTGTCGTCTTTAGAAATACAATTGTTGCCTATCACTGCTAGTGGAGCAAGGTAATGATTCTCAAACCATTATTAAAACGTGTGTAAGCATTTATCATACTTGTTTTATATCTCTTACCTACTAGGCAATAAAACTGAACCGTATAAAATATTAAATCCTCAGTGAGACATTTTTTTTACATATACATATGAAGGTCTTTCTGAAGGAAATTTATACGGCAAGTCTACAAATTGTGATTTTCACCTCTTGTAAGCGATACGGTAGATAATAAGAATGGTAGTTATGTGTGTTTTGGACAAAAATAATATATAAATCACGTATACGCATAAAATAATTGGAAACCTACCAAAAAAGTTTCGAAAATTGTGCCCGATTGGTATTCTGAGCACAGCTCCACTAGAACACATAGGCACCATTTCGTACCCCGGTTGAAAGGTATAGTAGGCCGTGTACGTAAATTAGTTCTAATGCAATATCATGGTACTGTTTACCAATTTTTTATGTGAAATAAATGTTGCGTATTGCCGCATCAAGAATGCGGGGAAATGTTTCGTCTCGAGATGGTTCCAATCAGAGGTAAATAAGCTTTACAATTTCATCAATGCCTCCACTCAGGATCGAACTCGTGACCTCTGGTTGACTAGCCTGACGCCCATCTGATCGAGCCTAAATGGAGTAAAGAGAACTTCGGCTAGTGCTGAGAAAGAGAACTTCGGCTAGTATTGACCAGGGCCCAGCACCATAAAACTTTCTCAGACGGATTTTATTTTACTCAAGGCTATGTAAAATCATATATTTGAGCAAAAACTCTGTCTGAGAATGGTTTTATGTGGCCGAGCACAGAGTTACGTTATTGTATGAGTCTAAAATGATCGCCTATCAAGTTGACTTCAGCTAATTTTATCAATACATAATTCAGGATAGCGAGATTATTGCACAACTCACAATGCATAAGCAGTAATACTTAGAACTAATTCAGGAGACTTATCAGTACAAAATGGCAGTAAAAGCAAATAAATGTAACCAATTCAAGTCGAAAAATCAATATAGTAAGCGATTTATACAAAATTGTACAAAACAAAACCCTTCAGCTTTGGCCACTCCAGAAATTTTATAATCTGCATTCACACCGTATTGATTATTCATTTTATAATGGAACTTAAAATGAACTAGCATGTTGATCTGTTTTCACATCTATGGTTAATTCATATTTATTCTAAACACAGAAAACAAAAGGTAACGGTAAAAAAGTAATTAAAAAATGTATTGTTATAAATTATTAAAAAAAATGTATTGTTATAAATTATTAAAAAAATGTATTGTTATAAATTATTAAAAAAATGTATTGTTATAAATTATTAAAAAAATGTTATAAATTATAAAAATGTATGTTATAAATTATTAAAAAAATGTATTGTTATAAATTATTAAAAAATGTATGTTATAAATTATTTAAAAAATGATGTTATAAATTATTAAATGTTTTTAAATTATTAAAGAATGTATTGTTAGAAAACTGGAAGCCATCACGTGTTGTTGTTGAAATGAAATAATCTGTCTATTATATGTTTTTCTATGGATCTCAACAGATGTAGAATATATTGAACGGAATGTTCGAAATCGTTCTTTCCTTCTTCTGTTTGTTGTCCTCAGAGAATGTAGTCGTAAGGTTATGATATGAAGTCTACACCCTGTCGGTAGATTCAATATTTATATTTGACTAGATTCCTGACTAATTTGCCATCAGGAAGACATGTAGTAACTTAGGATTGTTTTAATGAATGATTTTATTTTATTATATAGGTATATCACTAACAGGTATATACTACTGTTTTGTAAAGGAAATATTTTCACTCGAATCCTGTAAGTCTACAATATACTAGCTTATGTTCTGTCTCTACATTCCAGATATTGTAGAGATTTTCTAAACGATAAGTCATCATTAGAAGGTCTATATCCATATTAATTGTCCAGATTCAAGCCTGATATGGAATTCAATGTATATTAAATGAAATAATATGACTCAAATTCTTTCCCGTCTATATCCATACTAATTTTTGGGATTCCAGCCTGGTATGGAATTCAAGGTTTATTTAATGGAATAATATGACTCAAATTCTTTCCTGTCTATATCTATACTAATTGTCCGGATTCCAACCTGGAATAGAATTCAGGGAATATTGGAGTGAATAATCTGACTCCGATTCCTCCCAATCTGATCCGACATGACCGTAATCTTGACCTTCTTTTAAGTTGACCAATGTCACGATTTCCTGGCAGAGGACTTTGGTCAGTTTAGACTGTCTGATGAATTTTAATGTTTGTAGAGTAATGTCCAGGTTCTTCCGTAAAATGCAATCATGTATGTCTGAAACATTGAAAAACCAAGAAACTTCAGCAATTTACGTAATGGTTAGTTTCGTATTGCATTTAGTAATTGATAATAATTGTTAGTGTTGTAATGAAGAGTTCCCTCAACTTTATAGACAGGATGTTACATCATTTCTGTATATAAATATTTATGACGTTTCCACACAAATATATGGCGTTATTCTCACAATTAAATTACGTAACTATTTAATTTTTACACAGGAAATGTTTATAGATATAATCATGTTACATTCACATAGCTTGAATCTACTTATTTGCTTTAATATGTACAATAGCAGATAATAACTGCTATAGGTATATGAGGCACACATGAATTCTGACAGCTTTCAAACTTTTTTTTTTATATTTCTATGGTATGATTATTATTACCTTTCCTTGCTTTAAGAATTTGACATTTGAGTCTTGCAAACTCAAGTTCCTCATCGTCTGGATCTATTCCTTCTTTAATACAATGCATGATTGCATTATCCATCCCATCCATGTCTTCCGCTTCCATGGCAACTTGGAGCTTCCGTCGCTGATGTCTTTGTCTAGGCGACTGTAAGAGAAACAATAATAAAATGATACTGTATAGTAGGTTATTCTCGCGGGATTAATAATATTATTACACTTATATACCATTTCAACCAAAGCTCGAAATTTTAAATCCACTAAAATTTAATTTTCTCGTTTTTTGGTCCAAATCGCGAATGACCCACGAAAATAACCGGTTATACGGTATTTCAGAAATTAAGCCAATTACATCGTGAACAAACTGAGCCTGCATCAAAAAAGTTTAAAGTAACTGATATCAATTAAACTATGGGTAAAGCGAGTTAGAAAATGATGCCAGGTCAGTCGTCAATATATCTTTGGTGCAAATGAACCAGTGACATCAGATCAACTGTCGGTATATGTGAGTATGCAAATGAACCAGTGACATCAGGTCAACTGTGGGTATATGTGAGTCAGCAAAGGAACCAGTGACAAACGACTACAGGTCAATTAAACTTTCCAACAAAAACAACAGACAACACACAGAAAACCGATTGCAAATGAGTCATGTTCTAAAATACAACTGAATCAACAGCAAATCATTTTTTGTTAAAAACATATCTAAATAGCAAATACCTGGAGGTTTTGGGTACTCTGACGTGAATTAAGAAATTAAGAGTAAATGATAAATATCATTTTGTTACCAAAATAAAAAACAAAAACAAAAACAAAAAAAGCAAAACAGCAAAAATAAGATTCCTACTGTAATGTAAGCGTACATGTACTTACCTGTTGCACAGGTGTGATGTATGACGTCAACAGGTAATGGCACACTGGTTGGTAACCGTTTCGTTTACGTTGTTCAAAGTTGCTCGCAGTCCATACCGTCAGGATGTACTCCCCGTCTTTTGGTACAGTGGCTGTGATGGTTATTTCTCTTTGCTTTCTGTTGATTTCACAAGAAACTTTCTCAGTTCTTGAACCAGCGAATCCAGAAGCGTAAAATGTAGCCTTTACTTCTATCTTATCAGCGAAATTCCCGTCGACTAGAAATTTCGCTGTGAACACATCCCCTTTCCTTACGTAGACGTCGCCTTTGTGTCTTAATGGTATCACTAGTCCGACTTTTTCGGATGCAATGTTTGGTCCAATACCAATCGCTCCAGGGTCGATTCTGAGAGGAAGACAGTTTGGTTTCCGAGATGAACACTTCAGAAGGAATTCACAGACCCGTACCAACGGGTTTTGATTAGGACCAGCAAATATTGCAAACTTGTACACGCCTTCCCTCGGTAGATGGATATGAAATTTCCAGTTATTCCCAGATCGAAGCATTCGTACATGTTTTTGTATCGCTTGTGGATCTAAATATTCCCTGTCCGACTCACTCAGCAATGACATGTTATTGCCGAAAGATAAATCATACCAAAGATAAAGCAGATTTGAGTTTTTTGCTTTGGCTTCGACTTCAATCAAAGCCTTCCCATTGTTTACTTCTAGAACACAAGCATGTTTGGTGATAAGTTTGAGTCCCAAACCGAAAAATGGCGGCAGAAGATATGGTTGGTCTAGAAACTCCTTTCTGGATAATGGCTTCTTTTGTAGCTGCCACTGCGGGTCAAAAGGGAAACATAGGTACTTAAACTCCTCGGGGTCCGTCATTGTATAATATTCCGAGAATGCCAACTTGTTAAAATTTGACAGTTGCTGGGATTTCTCTGTAAACTTAAACCAATCGCTAGATTTGGCCCCGATATAGGACCTACACATCCAGATTGGGTGGATGACGTACCAGTGTTTCTCTACGTAAACGGCGTTCCACAGGCAAGCTAGATCCGTCATATTGGTGTCCCCCGGCTGGTATCTTCCCAGTGCTTTACACATTCCTCCAATCTGAACACATGCTATCTCGGCTTTCCTGAAAAACATTATAATACGATCATTTTAACGTAAAACTGCTTTTAGACGATGAAACTTTAATTTTCTAAGAATGCTACCCATTCCTGACCCAAAGTACCGGTGCGTTAGGATACTATACATAATAAGCATGTAGTCGGTTTTATTAAATAAATATGATAGTAGATGTTAATATGGAATGAATATAAAACAAAAGAAATAAAACAATGAACTTTGACCTTTAATCTCATTACAAGAAGACAGCAGAATGTGAATGTAAACTTAAACAAAATACCGCTTATGCATTATTCACTTTACTTAAGTTTATAGAAATTATACCGGCATATGATGGTGAAAACGGTGGAAAATGTTGTGCGCCTTTGTGCAAGAAGAGCCAGACATCCCTCAGGAGTGTCCTCGGTTCCTTCGAGGTGTTTGAATGTATTGAGCTTCTGACTACTCAGCCATCCAACAAGCGCTTGGACAACCAACATTTCGGGCTGCGCTGAAGCATCAACACCCATGACGAGGTATTCTATCAAGTCGTCAAAGCTTTCGTTGAAATAACGTGGAGTCTGCAATTCAAAGAAACTCGTGAAAGTAAAAGATTATGAAATTTCTGTAATAAATAAGTGTGAATTTTATTAAGTATATAGTTATATGCCGAAAGTTATATCGATAGATAGTCCATCAGATGTCAGAACAAGTTAACTATCCCTCTAGAAATGAAGTGACATTTGACCTAAATAGTGACTCTGATTCAAATCTTTCAGTTAAGATCATTTTTGTGCTTTGTCAACAAAATAATATTCAGTGGAATTGAATTTATAATCATTTTAAAATTTTGAGAGAATTTGAAAAGATTTTTGGAAAGTTTCTAATCGTTTTGGGTTTTTTTTCCAATATATTATGATAATAAATTATTGACCTTTTAATTGATTTTTGTCATACAATGATATTTGTATATTTAGGAGTATTCATAAACCAACAAGTATCGATAACTATACAAACTGAGTTACATTTAAACAATTGGGATCTCTATCTTCAAGACTAAATGGTAATTCTCATGAGTTCTGTTTCATATAACTGCTATGCTACATTGTATTCCTCGTTAACTGAAACAATTATGTTCCGTCAAATTTTCACCATTGCATTTTAAGATTTTCGGCTGTTCAATTCTTAAAAAAAACTGAAATCGAAACAATTTCATAGATAAGCAAACAATGGCTAAGAATAAAGATATCTGATAAAAATAAGGCTAAGTGGACAGTTTTACCGATTGATTTATAAACGAAACAACGTGAAGAAAAATATTGAATCACATGACCTCATGAAAAAACATCTTGGAGAAATAAATATAAGAAATATAAGCTTACATGGCGTGCTCTGAATTCAATGTCGTTGGTGGTCAAACCAATGTTAGCTACATCCTCCAGGCCAGAGTCCGTATCCTGGGGTTTGGCCGGTCTTCGTTTCGACATATTTTGGACAGCGTCTGGCCACACTGGTGTCCAGTCCCCAAACCATTGGATATATGACTTCGATTTCTGACCTTTAGGATTAGGCTCTGGTTTGGGATAATGTCGCAGAGTTTTCATGATTTTCAACTGGAATCGTAAACATTAAATCGTTTCTATATAAATGGTTTTCTCACACAAGCAACAAAATTTAAAATGTATATAAATGTTTGTCTAACACAAGCAAACAACTTTTTTCATATTATTATTTACAATTTATCAAAATTTGGATTAAAAGAATCATTTACTGGAGTGATTCCAATGACTGAAAATAAATGCAGTACCTTCATTTATCAAAAACAAACATCATATATCCATTGTAAAAAGACAGTATGGAGCATAAGTAAAAACATCACTTACTTGATCTTCTCCTATATACTCTATCTCAAGCTGTGTTTCAGATGGAAAAGATGGCCTATCCTCAACTGTCGTCTGCTGTTGTTCCCGCTCCACCGGAAGGTTCACAGGGTCGGCAGCTGTCTTAGACATGCTGGCCCCACATCCCATTTTTATCTGAAAATCATTAAATCGTCAATTTTTATATGAAATTCAATGTAATATAAAACATTATCATTAATGCTGATATCAAACTTCGACAAATTTAGTTCGTATATCGGGTTTACCTTTATAAATATGAATACATCTAAAGAAAATGCATCAGGATCTGTTAAGTATTTTATTTGCGTTTACTTAAGCATTATGCATATAAATATAACGTTTTTATTTTACAATATGATTTATCAAGATTATGCAAAGAAAATTAGTTAAAGTTTAGATAATATTCATTGATTTCAGATCGATGCTTATTGTGAATGAAATACAATGTAAAACAATTATATGAAGACGTTACATGTTTGTATATATAGAGATATGCACAGTACTGATCGTAGATAGGTAAAAATACTACAATCGTTTAACAGTTACAACATAACGTTTTTAACAATGTGTTGGTTATTTTCTGTACCCTTGTCTTTATTGTTTAGATAAATACAATATTTAGTAAACAATGTCTTACATACCTGTATCAAGAAACAATAGATTTCCTCATCTTCATTGTCGGTCTATGTCCCAGATAATAGTAAACTCACTACTCACACAACACTGTAACATCCTTATCGGACACTACATCATATTAACATTTCCTCAAACATTGTATCCGATACACTGTAGATAAACTTAATTTAGAAACCAAAGAAATTAAACATATGAAAATTGAATAGCAAACAGACAAGCTCTTCAATGACACTTGACAATATATCTCTGCACAAAGTTATGTTCAACACGTGGCCAAAGAACGCTAAGGAATGGGTATAACAAACAATCATCCTGGTGTATGATAGACCTAAGACAATGGAGACAATGGATGAACGGTTCCATAACGCCGGGTTGACCAGTCATCGACAAACAATGGCGGTGTTGTCACGACCGCTGTCGAGACGTCGGTTTGTAGACTTCAGTACTTAGGTTAGCGTAAGGTTAGGGAGTTTAAGTTGTAAAAAGTAGGAGATTATTAAGTTGATAACTATATTCTTTTTTAAAATATTGATTTTTTATGGTGTAGTATGAATGGGTGAATACATATTAATTAATTAAATGAAAACATAACAATATTATTAAAAGAATATTATGTTGCAATATGAATGGATGAATACGTATTTATTAATTCAATGAAAAAAATAACTTGCTGGATTCAACATGGTCATTTACACAAGAATTAAATATAGAAGACTAAGTTATGAATTAATTTATATTCTATTTCAAATGTTATTCTTTTAAAGAATGGTCACCAATGAAGAAATTAATTATGAAGGTTAGACTGTAGATCTGCCCGCTTTTTATTTTTCGTTTATAACTAAGGCATAAGTAAGAACTTCTAAACTGTCGAAGAATTAGAAGAAGTTTTATGTAAAAGTTTTGATATGTCGTAGTTTTTTACTTTTTACTTTTTTTGGCTTTATACCAAAAAATATTGCTCAAACGTGATAT
Source organism: Argopecten irradians (assembly GCF_041381155.1). NCBI lineage: Eukaryota > Metazoa > Mollusca > Bivalvia > Pectinida > Pectinidae > Argopecten > Argopecten irradians. Next base: position 36,282,874 of record NC_091143.1, read on the forward strand.
TTTCTATTATATGTGCTTATATTAATACATGATAATGTTTTATTACTTACTTAACCACAGGTACTCGCGTCTTATGTCAGTATACTTAATATTCTTTATTTTTAGATCAAGTGTACTGAAAAACGCCACGAGTGCCTGTGACCGGACATGTTATTTCGATACACCACTTAACCTTCTTTGTTAATTAACCTGCTAGTGTTAGATAGACCGGGATGGTATCTTTGTTCCCACCATTAAACGGACCATTAAATACCCGACACAAAACAAAGCATGTTTGTTGTCGGAAAATCACTGTTATTTTAATGTTTGTTATCGCGTTATTAGAACAATAGAAAAGCATGTCCTGGTGTCAGATCTATACAGTACATGACATGGGTAGATGTGTGGTATAAGATAGTGTGAATACCAAACGTCTTAATAAATGCTCGAGAAATAGCAGATATGTGGATTCCATGTTATACTTCTCATTCATAAGTTCATACGTAAATTTTTTACCTTGGTGATCACTAAATCATGACTTACAACACTATGTGATCATGGGGTTATACTATCCCGTATTTTATCTCTACGTATAAGAAACTGAAGCGATTTCTTTGTACCAAAAAATGGACAAAACATGCAGCGCATAAATCTCGAGAGAAATCTCAACGTTTGCATACTTTCAATTAAATGAGGACAAACTGATACTGCTACATTGCAATGGTAAATTCCAATACATTCACAAAACCATATTTGCATCATATATGATCAAACGTATTATTATAGTGTATAGGGATAAGAGATAATCCGCATTCCTTATAACATTCACTTTGAAGTTCAAATTATTCCATTATATTAAGGGTTTCACCTAATTTGTACAGATATTTGAATATCATACAAATAGAATTGACATACATAGCGGACACTGCTCTTTTGCAGTGGAGAATGGGCAGCACCAGTACCAGTACATTAACGATTTTTTTCTACTCTGTTGCCTTATACACAAATTAAATCAGGAGATCAATTGTCGTACTTAAAGATAAGAATAAAATGGTATTCATCTTTAATATCAAGATAAGAGTCGCAAAACTTACAAATACGCCTACTTCTTTCTATATTTGCATAACGCCAAGATTCAATAAGTTATCTGCCGATAATCTTATTTATGTTAAAACAATACAAATTTCGTTACAGCATAAATCAAAACAAATTGTGAACCAAATGCTCTGTTATAAGACATCAGCTGATCCTTAATATCGTTTTGTTGTTATTCCCACTGTTACTTCTTTTTGCCCTAAACTGCTGTGTTTAACTCACGTTTGGGCAAATAACTTCGCATCTTTTTGCAATGATTTCCTCTTTATAATGAAACCCTGCTGATTTTTCAATGCATTTCAGTCAAAATCATTGACCTGAAATTGATTAGAATTTCAGTTAAAAAACTAACCTGAAATTCACCTGAAATTGACCAGAATTTCAGGTCAAGAAATCTTGACCAAGAATTCAGGTTAAGATATCTTGACCTGAATTTCATGTCAAGATTTCTTAGCCTGAATATCAGGTGAAGATATCTTGTCCTGAAATTCACCAGTATTTCGCATGAAATTTGACCAGAATTTCAGGTCAAGAAATCTTCACCTGAAATTGACCAGAATTTCTCTTGAAAGTCGACCTGAAATTCAGGTCAAGAAATCTTAACCTGAAATTGACCAGAAATTAACCAGAATTTCAGGTCAAGAAATCTTGACCTGAATTTTACCTGAAATTAACCAGAATTTCTGGCCAATTTCAGGTGAATTTCAGGTCAAGATTTCCTGACCTGAAATTCAGGTTGGGAAATATGGCTGTGTACGAGCAACCACTTCTTTTCTTAATGACAATCGATATTGACTGGAGCAAAGAACAATTGGAAAAGCAATAGATCACGGACAAGCAAAAAACTATATGTAAAACGATTAGATCATACACAATTTCGATGAAACAGTTTCATTGGTAAATGCAGGCTACAGTTTACTGGCTGTCAACAACGAATTTCCAATTTATGTATCCATTTGTCTCTTGATGCATAAAAATTAACAATCTATTGTATAATTATTTGACATCCATGTATAGAGGGTATTTGTAAAGAGACTTTCATGTCAATAAATAAATTAACATGATTGTTTACATAGCCCTGGCTGCAGACACTCTTTTATAAAATATCTATATATATAGAGAAAAACAATAAGTCTCCTGACACAAAAAAAGTAATCGAGATGTCAACTCGAAACAAAAATATGATACAACAGTACACAAATCAATTACGGCATCATTTGAGAACATGGCTAAACATGAATAATAATCCCTAGTCTATCGTTACACATAGGTAACTAACTCAATTAATCATAAGCGAAACATAAAGTGACAGAGAAAAGCTGATGTTTGAAAAGAGACATGATTTCGCGTTTTCAAGTTAAACGACTTATTCACGATTTAATTTCGCGATTTTTCCTTTTAATCAAACGGCGATTCATTCTCGCGGATACTAATCGACCGCGGAAAACGTTAAGTTTAACGTTATATGTGCCATAACTGGGAAAAATAACTTGACATTTTATTTTGTCTTCTGTAATCTATTTAAATCCATCATGTTTGGTGAATTACGTTGTGGAAATTCTTGAAATGGACAAACATGTATGATGTCTTATCAGCTTAAGTTACAACACAGAACAACTGGTGCACTGTTAAATTCTTGTTTTATGTCTAATGTGTTTTACGATAGATACATACCTGTATAAATCACTTTACAATTACTATAATAACACTGGGAAAATGTGAAATGATATTGAATACCAAAATTTGGCTTCATGGTCTGAGTGTATGTACTCAGTTCATTGCACTGTACCTGTAAATTTATTGATTTCTACTTGTAAAACTGAAACTTATGCATTGTAAGTACTGTAATACACAAAACCTTTTGGCGGTAACATATTAAAGGCCCATTACCTTTCCGGAGCAAAATATAAAGGTTTCTTAAAAAACATTAATAACATCAGAAAATGCACACCGATGACCTAAAATAAGGTTACGACACCAAACGTATGCAAGATTTCCTGCGTAAATATATGAAAACAGTGGAGAGTCAATTCGCTGTTTTGCCGTCTGGCGCAGTGATAGTCAACTACCGCGCGGTATTTAGGACGAAGGCGGGAAACATAATACGACCCGCGTTATGAAAATAAACATTTTATTTATTTTAATCAAATCGTTCAGAAGGTGATGATGAATGTAGTATTCACGGTAAGTTTATAATTCTTAAGACTCTACAAAATTATCGATCTTGTTTTACATTCCCATTTTAAAAATTAAAAGCCGTTTCGGAAAGGTAGTGGGCCTTTAAAAGCCCTTCTTGATTCGTGAGTATGAAAATTACGACTCATTTAACTTTAAAATCATACAATATTTACTTACAGTAATATCGATCAGATCATTTTCATTGAACATCAATTCTCTGTGTTGGTCTGATGGCTGTTGAAACTGATAAAATTGCATATTAACAACGGAGATGAAACAATTATTAGATTGATACGAAAAGTGACGCACGGAGATGACTTCAATTGGCATTCACGGCATGTACACTCACCATATACATTAATAATACAGATGAGTGAGGACGTCCTTATTTGTAGCAAAATAAATACCTGTCGATAGAATAAAACATCCTGCTATTATCAAAAGTGATGGCATCAAAAATAGAGATTCATATTATATCAACAATACGAGAGATAAAGCATTTGTCATTAAACCTCTTCAGCAAAATCGATTATTGTAGGACAATAGTTTGGCTAGTTACAGGTATTATATTTACAAGTATGGAGTACATATATAGCGATGATAGTAACAAATATATGATAAAGAGTTGAAAGGGTAGACAATGCCCGTTTGTAACAATTTACCAATGAAAACACGAAAATTCGACATCATAACTTGGATGAAGTAATTATATAGGCGTTGAAGTGAACCATATACCTAAATGCAGTTCTAGTGATATTCGAGATTTACCAGTCTTTAACGATGCGATGGGTGCAATAGCTGACCTCGTTGTCATATTAGGAATGCTTTCTTTGGATGCCGAAGCCAACACCGAGTGTCAATTGTTTACCAGAATATTGCATGTAGGTCAACATGATTTCAGTTCATATAGACTAAGTTCTAACATTGGAATCCCTTACGCGATAAAATGTGCTGCTTATTGTAAAATGGAAGACTGCCTCTCCTTTTCATATGAAGAGGAAACTATGACGTGCGACACCTTTTCTAGACCTATTGGTGAGGAAGACAACGCAGGTGTGTCGACACCACCAGTTTACTACTCAAAAGTCACGGGTAAGACGATAGCTGTAATATTAATTGTTGCTCAAATGACTTCTAGACAGATAATGGTGTCGCCTCCTAGTAAAACAAATACTGAAAAACAACTTAATTCTGCATGCACTTTAACAGGCGATAAGAATTCGTGAAAATCATTGTAAACCTACTTTTTTCAGTACAGAGTTGATACAGTTTAACCATATTAATCTTAATTGCGAAATCATATCGCCGTGAAAAAAGGTTAGGTATGAACACGTAAACATAAGTCAACGAGAAAATAAGTTGGTTAACATTGCGAAAAAAGATGTTCTGTATTTGCATATTACAGAGTTATCTGTCCTTGAGGGTAGGTATTGATTCTGACGTCATTTGCTTGTGAGCGTAATGTCATACTTTTCGGAGAAAACAACGTAAGTCCCACTATGTAACCTTACCAAGCGCAATCTGCATTCATATAGTCTATGAACCGCAGCCGCTTATTATGACGTCATTATCATTGTAAAGTCATAATTGTCGTACAAGCGATCACAGAAAATGGTTGTTCAAATGGCTTTTTCATCCTTGACGATAACGAAAGATGCAGAATCCTTTGAGATTTAATCATAAAATTGAAACCAAATGTTAATACATTTATAAGTATTGAACGTCTTTCAATTGGTATTTATGGCCCAAAGGAATACAAACTGAACATAGGCAAATCCAACATGAAGCGTTTGCGCGCTTCATCGAACTTGCCTTTATATAGTTGGCATTCATTTGGACTATGAATGCCAATAGAAAGGCGTTCAATGCTTACTTAAATGACGTAACAATCGATACCTACCCGCAAGAAAGCTAACTCGGTATTATCAAAAGACGGAATAACATAGCAGGACGTTTTAGTCGTGTCAACTGGGACATTATTATGACTGTGCATGATATGTGCATTGATGATGTATCAAGTTCGGATATTTTGTTGACACTATCGAATATGCCATGTGTCCTACTTCGGAATCACAATGATGTTTTTAGGTAATTCCTATTTCATAATTTCTTTTTACAGAGTTAAACAGCTGTGGTAAACTTCCCATCGGATCTCCTTCTGGTATATACAGTATCACTTTGAAAAGTGGAGACGTCCAAACATTATTCTGCGATGTGGACACGGCTGGTGGACCATGGACTGTGAGTATAGGCCTTACTGTTATATGTTATCATCTTATTTCATTTTTTTTTATTTTCGCGCGTACAATAGTGTAAACCAACTTTCTTTCGTGTGCGTTTTTTTTCGCGAATATCGCGACCCAAGTAAATTCGCGAAAGTTTGTCTCCGCGAATTACCATTAACATCATAGGTATTTCTGGATAGTTTTAAAATCCGCGAATATTATTATTCGCGAACCTGTTTTAAAAATGTAAAGGTTTCTTAAAAACATTAATAGCAAAAGAAAATACATATCGATGGTCCCAAATGTGGTAACACCACCAAACATAAAGATATCATTCGTAATATATAACAGTGAAGATTCACTTCGCAGTTTTGCCGTCCGGTGCAGTGATATTCAATTACCGCGCGGTATTTAGGACGACGGCGGGAAATATAGACGACCAGCGTTATGAAAATAAACATTTTAATCATTCTATCTTTTTCCAGATGATGATGATGATAAGTGTAGTATTAAAGATACGTTAATAACTTTCGTGACTCTACAAAATTATCGATCTCGTTTTACATTCCTATTTAAAAAAAAATAAAAGCCGTTTCGGAAAGGTGGTTTACAGTATTTCGCGTCATAGTTATTTTCATCATATTCGTGAATACATAAATTCGCTATTAAATGTTCTTACTGACATTTATGTTTTCATATTATACATTTTACACAATTATTAGCGAAACATTTCGCGTTCAAGCTCTAGCAAAATAACGCGAAAATGTGTGTCTCACGAATATAAAGTGATTAACAGTATAAGATGCAATTTAATTTATTTCATTCTGATTGAATTATTTATCGGTAGGACTAAAACCGAGACATTTTCTTTGAATGTACTATAAAAACGAGGACAGCTTTGGTCTATACCTGTTTAAGTTTTAAAATTTATACATTCTTTGTAGAGAAGCTTGCATATTATATATTGGTAAATAAATTTCAACTGTAGTTGAAGATTTTTCAATATGTAGATATTTGTTTACTTAAAACGGAGGTGCAATATCCTTAACGTATATACATGTCTGTTGAATGACGCTTTATTTCAACAGTTATAGCATAATATGAATTCCAATCCTCCAATCGGAACTATCCTGGTATCGCTTACTGTGACATGGAAATCATATTCGTGTTTACTTTCTTTCGTGGTTTGAATATTTTTTCGCGGACAGAAATATCCATGGTTCTTTGTAACAATTTATGCTACTATTGTGTTGAACAATTTCGTTGTCTTTCATATTCATAATAGCAACCACGAATGCAACTAATATTATGTACATTTTGCAACAGCGATTCCCATTACTCTAATGATAATCGTGATCTGCATTATGAGCCAATAAATGCAGCCTAGACTTGGTGTAGTAATATCTACATAAATGGATGTGACTCTTGTTTACTGACACCATGTTAGTCCGCGCGGGAAAATTGACATTGTAGTTGAATGAACCAGTATGGTTATGAAACTTATAAAAATATCTTTTAAATGTCTGGATAAATGAAAGTAAATTGAAAAGCTATTGAAAAACATTTAGATTTTGTTTTCATTTCAATTTTTCATAGGGAATATTTTTATCATATTGAACTTGGGTGTTGAAGTTAAATGTCTGATGCGGGAAATTAAAATGTTCACTTGCATCTAAATTATGTTTGACTTTGAACTAGAAAGTAAAATGTAAATATAACAATAAAGGATTGTTAGATTGCATTTATTGGAGATATAATTGCATTTATATCTCCAATAAATGCAATCTAACAATCCGTTAATTGTTAAATAAATACACTGCAGTATATATTATGTAAACTGCAAAAAACGCCCAATATATGTATACTATGTAAAATATAAATAAGGAATGCTAGTCTCTCATTTCACGAAGGTTATACAAAAACGAACACTCGGCAATGCTGACTTCTACCGTAACTGGTCGGACTACCAAAGTGGATTCGGGGATCTCAACGGAGACTTCTGGATAGGTAGGCAACAAATTACATTACAAACTCTGTTCGATTTATATGTCGACAGACGTTTCAAACGGTTGGTTTGGGCAACTCTATCTATAATTAGAACGTCCTATTTGATCAGTGGTAAATTATTTTTTTTGTAGTGTGAATATCTATATAAACGTACTTTATCTTTATATTTGTAAAAATAAATGTTATGATTAATTTTCCTTGTACTTGTAATAAATTGAAACTCATTCCATCTACATATAAAACATTGTTTATGAACCTATCTGTAAAGAGGACATTAACGAAAATTGACTGATTAGAAACTAATGAATAGATATTAATCTCCGTTAATCTTATAGGCAATGATGTCCTGTACCTCCTGACCAATACTCAGAGAACTTTACGTGTGGAGTTACAGGCCTGGGACGGCATCAGGGCGCATGCTCAGTATTCAACGTTTATTGTAGGAAACGAGAGTACAAATTACAAACTGACAGTGCAGGATTTCTCCGGAAACGTATCGTGTAAGTCTGAACTCGATGTTGTAAAAACAATTTTATGCGATTTTTCAAATGAACTACAATGTAGACCACATTACATTCAAAGCAACAAACTCATTACCTATTAAAAAAATATATCAATTAAAAATTCTTTAAACAATAAAATGTAGCCAAATGGGCCATAATGAAGCCAATCCAGGTGGATGATAAACATAATGACGTCAGTCAGTGGCGTTCATATTCTGATAATCATACAGTTGTACAAGTGTATTCCAATCTGGTTAACCACAGGCGTCTGCATTTGGTTTTGGAAAAATTTAATAACCTACACCTACTATATGATATAGTAGGGAAAAGCTATTTTATTTTTCCAAACCAGATGCAGACGCCTGTGGGTTAACATAGATAAAACGGAAAACTAAAAGCACATTGAAAATATGTTTCAGACGAATCGAAGTACACAAGGAAGTATGCTATGATTGTTATCGAATCTGATGTAAAATCTGATCTTTTTTTAAAATTCTTTCGGACGAGTCTCTTTTGTATACTTAAGAAGTAAAGAAACTGATTTTGTTGTTGTTATTGAAAATGGGTAAAATTTGAAATATTTCAAATTTGGAATGAAATGAGACCTGTAATCAGTTTTTATAATTTTAGGCTTGTTTGAAATAGAACCATTGCACATAGAACAAAATGAACCAATTAAAGAAAGCTCCTTAAATGACTGGTAAAACAATAAAAAAAACGCGATGAAATTTAGAAACGGTCTAAAATCGTGTTGAGTGACAAAATTAATTGGTTTACAGTTCAAGTTCTGTTAAATTCGATGCTTTGTATTACCATAACGGGCAGACCTTCTCCACGTTTGACCACGACAGCAGGGACAATTCAATTTGATGCGTTTAGCTGTTTAAATTTGTCTTAAATGATTGGTAATACATTAACCGAGAAATCGCCCACCAAAAGAATGATCTATGTCTGACAATGGAAAGCGGGATAATTTCTCTGCTTTTCAAACTTCTGATATCAAAATACAAGATGGCTGCCTGGTGGCCATCTTGCTGATGGATATGTCCCAAAATGCCATATGCATAACTAGGACCTATGTGGAGCCTAAACATATCGAATTTGAGAAAGATCCCTTCAGTACTTTCTGAGTAATAGCGGTAACAAACTTCAAATATAAAAGTCCAAGATGGCTGCCTGTCCGCCATATTGTTGACCAATCGGTCCTAAAATACAATATACACAACTAGGATCCTTTAAGGAATCTAAATGTGAGACATGAGACAGCTTCCTGAAGTGCTTTTGACAAATAATAGTAACAAGAATTTACAAGAATTGTTAACTGACGGAAGGACGGACTGAGGACGGCCATGGACAATGGTGATTTGAATAGCCCACCATCTGATGATGGTGAACTGAACTTAAATGTGATGAAAATTAGAAACATTCAAAAATCTTGTTGTGTCACAACATTATAATTAGTTTTAACAAAATTTACACGAGTTTACAGTTTAAAGTTTCATTCACAGTTGATGCTATGTCTTACCATAATGGTCAGCCCTTCACTACGTTTGACCGCGACAACGACAGCAGGGACGATTCAAACTGCGCTCACGTCCGCGCTGGGGCTTGGTGGTACAAAAACTGCTGCAAATCCAACCTCAATGGTCGTTTCCAAGAGGACAATGGCGACTCCGCCTCATCCATGTTTTGGCGCGACTTTCCTTCCGGTCGTGTGCGCGCTCCATTAAATATGTCCAAGATGATGATTCGATAGACACAATCTCGGTACCTGTGAGCAATCGTGTTACTGCAGGTGTTGAATTCTCTACATTACGATGGTATTTAATTCCAGATGATTTGAAGAGGTTAGTGTTGAAGACAGTCGTTACCTTTATCGATATATCCCTTTCTCTGATTGGTCATCAAACTTTACCAGTCCATTCCTGCTTGATTTGATTGTTTGTAGTTTAATGTTAATATTTAGGTTTAATTAACTTTACTAGCAAGTTACTCCTTCCTGTTTATCACATGCTTGAAACCGGAGCCAATCATTGCATTTGTCGTCGACAACTGCCCCATTGGCATATTTGCACAATATACACGTAATTTATCTACAAGCGGTACTACAAGCATGATAGTGAAGTAATTTGTAGTAGACTGAAGAATAGCCTTGGAAAATATGTTGTGGTGAAAGTACCTTCTGGTTTTGAAGTCAGCACCTGTACCGTAATATGTCATGCTATTGCATTGATTATAGAGTTTCTCAATAAAAACAATTAATTTAATAATAAATAAAGACTTTATAGCACCTGTGACCACAGGAGTTTGACGTTCTGTCCATAATATATAGTACAAAATATATATATATAAAAAATACCCCTATATACTATATAAAAACACGTATATAGGGGTATATTTTTATATATATTTGTACTATATATTATTGACAGAACGTCAAACTCCTGTGCTGTGACATAAGAAATAAAACAACTTAATGTTCAGATTCTGTGTACACTACAGCCGACACCAACTATCTGACAGAAACCTATGGTTTGTCGTCCACAGTTAGTTATTGTAGCAATACCATTAGGCAAAAAAAAATAATGTCTGTTTAAGGTTACATTGGCAAAATAAATAGGGTTGGTAGGTCGGGGGATTTTTTTTTCTTCAGTGTCTTTCATTCTAAAATAATGGCAGGAACCAAAGTCTGAAATCGAAATCCCGACTTTTAATTTTTTTTCGCAGAAAAATGGAAAAAAAAATGAGGGTCGGTCGGGTAACAGACATATCATTTTTTTGGCCTTATCATGTTGGTGTGGATTTATAATTTATCAGGTTTAAAGGAGTTATATGCCATATTTGGAAGACTTGTTATGACTAATACGACATGTAAGACAGCCAGGGCACTGTTGATCTGATCAGGATCTTATTTCATGGGAAGGTCCTTAGTGCTGGGTTGTTCAGAGAAGGTATTGCCATGTCAATGAGCTTTGTCAGAATATAGAAATCAGATCACCATTCTTATACATGAATTGTTTAATTAATCGGCCATATTATTTTCAAATGTTCCCATTAATTTTAAAGAGACATATTTATTTACCTTCATTCTATACATTAAGACATCCTTAAGTACAGATATCAAACATTAAATGTTTATAACCTCGATATTTCCCATTCAAGTCATGTCCTCCATTCACTTAGAATTGAATATTGCACTAGCTATATATTAGTTCCATAGAGATAACAGAGTCAAGTCTTGGCAGAACCTGAGTCCAACACATGCAGTTTCCAGCTGACTTCCTTACGGAGATTTGGCGGTATACGAATAACTGGATCTGTAACATACATATATAAGGAGTAAGGGTCAAAGAAGTAATATCAACAGGATTTTCCAGATGACACGGGATCCACACGGTTCAAATTACTTCTTTGTCCCATATATTAGGAGTAAGAGACAGAAATTGAAAGCAAAAGAAACTAGATACATTATATAATTGTAGTGCTGGACTGGACTGCTTCATTTGATATGTACTATATGTACCAGAATTTGGAGGGTCCCTGATAGGAATACATGTTTCTCTCCTATGTAAAATATTTCATTTAACACCTTTTTAACTTTACAGACGTGTCAGGTTCAGTGCCAAGGAATGTCTGAAACCTTGACTTCCAGAGGTGAAGGGTTAGGAGGTTAAATATCAGAAAACCTTAACCTATATAAGACTTTTAATTAGCGTCCAACACTGGTTATTAAGTTATTTTGTATATTAAAGGTGACAAATGGTAATTTATATCTATTAAATACAGGAGAAGATGAATGAGTATTTTTTTCCTTCAGTAACAAAAGTTATTTACTTTGCATTATTGCTATCATTATTAAGTTTTAGCTTTCTATTTCATTTCAGAACAAAAGTAATTAATTGCATTTGGAAAAAACTCTATGGAATGTGGTACTGATAGTGCAGACGTTAAAAGCAAAACAAAGCTTAATTATGTCAACAAGCAAAAAACCAGATTATTACATATTTTGACATTTGAATGTATCTTGTATATGTTTTTTAACAGGTGACTTACCTAGTTTTTCCTGAGAACTTGTCAGAGTTTGGCCGCGCTGAACTGCTTGTGCTATACTGTTGGCTGTAGTTAATGGTCCAAGTGTCTGTACAGTGATAGATGTTTTTAAATCATGATTAATTATCTCCATAGGAATTGAATTTCAAATGAAATAAATTTTCCAGATTTTGGCAAATAAGTTTTGCCTTTAAGGAAATCATATATTTGCTTCAAACAAATTTATATTATTTGCTATAAAACTCCTCTATATAATGGACAATCGTTTATAAAGGACAGACTTATGCCTCTCTACAAGTCCCTAGGCTGAAAACCTGCGAATTATAATCCCTATTGGGTATAATTTACTATTTAATTGACCTTGGTATAAAGAACACCTGTCTATAAAGGATATTTTGCTATATTTACAGTTTGCACTGACATGGACTCAATTACCATGCTTTGTAGTATTATCATTTTCAGTGTATAATGATAGTACAACACGTGCAGCGATTCTATTGTTACGAGAATAGTTGCTGGCGTAGCAATGCAGGGTCATGACCCCACTTTTGGTGGGAAAATATGAATGACTCGATTCAAGAATAGATAATATTGATTTACGTGAAAAACTGTTAATATAAGGAATATATTTTTATTTTGTTGAGGTTATGAGGTAATAATGATATGGAGCCCGTGTAAATTTTATGTAACCCGGCCTGGCTTCGCCGGGGTTACATAATTTACACATGTTCCATTATCATTATACACTCATAACCTCAACAAAATAAAAGTCTATTCTTTAAATGTCCCTTTGGTGTCCTTTATAGACAGGTTTTACTGTACTACACTATATTCCCTTACACATTACTGTATAACAGGAAAGATTTGTGTAAAAATGTTCTTTTCGTGGTTGTCAATTAATCACCAATACAAACAAGAGATCCTGGAGGGATCTTTGCGCCCACCAAAGAACAATCTACGTCTGACAATGGAAAGAGGATCTTTTCTCTGCTTTTCAAACTTTTACTACATATTACTATATATTAAATTTGAGACAGATTGATTCAGTACTCTCTGAGATATATAACACTAACAAACTTCAATAATCAAAATTCAAGATGGCTTCCTGGTGGCCATCTTGTTGACCGATCAGTCCCAAAATGCAATACGCACAACAAGGGCCCTAGGGGAACCTACATATGAAATTTGAGAATGATCCCTTCAGTACTTTCTGATAAATAGCGATAACAAACTTTGAATATCAAAATCCAAGATGGCTTCCTGGTGGCCATCTTGTTGACCAATTGGTCCCAAAATGCAATATGCACAACTAGGGCCCTAGGAGAACCTACATATGAAATTTGAGAAAGATCCCTTCAGCACTTTCTGTGAAATAGCGATAACAAGAATTGTTAACGGACAGACGGACGACGACGGACCGGACAGAAGGATGGACCATGGACGAAAAGCGATTTAAAAAGTTCAAATTTTTAAAAGTTTGGAAGTTACAAACCATGAAAAAAAGTTTCCACAAACATTTCATGTTTTACAGTAAATAGACATCAAATAACTCTGATCAATATAAATAATATAAGACTCACAGGCTGAAATTCTCTCTCCTCGTCTCCATCTCTCCAGATCTCTGGAATTCCTCTCTCTATCAGGGTAAGGAGCTGGTCGTACGTTCTCTGTAACTCTGCGGCCTGTTTGTCATGGTGAAACTGTAGCAGAGCTCTCAGTAATGCATTTGTCTCCTCTGTAAAATACAGATTATGGGGATATGAATTATGCTTTTTACAGGAAGTTAATTCGCTTATAGCATATTTTTTTGAGGTTTGACTGAGGATGTCTATTATCTAAGAGAAATCTGCTGATAAAAACAAATCATGGAGTGGTGGCTCGTGTTTCATATGATGTACATAACAAGGCTTTACTGCATACCTAGTCATGTGATACAGTCACAAATCTAGAGAACACAAATAAACCAGTTGGGATCATCACAGATGAGAGATCAGTATTCACACATGACATGTACAACTAACAGTATTTCCCTCTATAAGCAAATGAATGATACTAAATTATCTATCACGTGTGTGTGCTTGTTTGTTTGTTTGATTAATTAACGTCCTATTAACAGCTATGGTCATGTAAGGACAGCCTCCCATGTATGCGGTGTGTTGCGTGTATGTTGTGCGAGGTGCGTATTTTGGGAGACTGCGGTATATTCATGTTATGTCTTCTTGTATATGGCGATAAGAAAACAGCTACATGATTAATACTGTTATTACAAATACAACAACTCAATGTTGTTGGAAGTGATAACGTGAAATTAAGTTGCCATGGAAATAAGTTGATAAACCGTATAAAGACCTACCTCGCATATCATCTATCATCTTAATTATCTTCGCCAGGGCAGCGATGAGAGCAAAGTCCTCATACTGACTTCCCTCCTTCAGCTTCCATTTTTTATGTTCCGCCTTACGCCTGTTCTTTGCTGATGATCTGCGCAAAAATTAAAGAGATACTCATCTGGTTAACAAACTCAACTCACCCTTATAATTTTAAAATGAAATGTTCCATCCATTGTTTTAGAAGATTATATGTTTGTCATTAGGGATGTATTCAGCTAGCAGTGTCATTCAAAGAGTGTCATTTCAAATCGGGTATAAAAAAATTGTTTGCAAACTTTTTAGCGGATTCTCACAAAAGTTTGCAAACAATTAAAAAAAAAAATAAAAAATAGTGACATATGCTTATAATTAATTTTATACTCTATTTGATGAAATGAAGTATGTTTAAATGTAACATATATAGTGGTTTTTCAAGGGATTCTTTTTTCCGAATCAATACGCAACGTCAATGTCTCTAATTGTTGACGCATCACTATAACGTCGGGGTTTCGCGCGCCATTCTCGATTTTTTTTTTCCATAGTGGTATGCAAAAAAAACATTTGGCCAATCAGAAAGCCAGCTTTTTTTGTATGAAAAACAAAGAAAAATTAATTATTTTAGATGAAATGAATCATTCTAAATAAAATAAAGAAACTATCAGTGATATTCCTAATAAAATGTTTATTCCTTCAACATTTTGAAAATAATAAAGTCATCATTTTTTTAACAATGAAATGAAAATTTACAAGTAAAGTCCAAACAAAGTTTTATATTGAATTTCTGCACTTCAGGCACAGGGGTTTACAATGAATAATTTCAATTCTATTTCATATTGATTTCAACTCTCTATTATTGTTATTTCCATTATAAATCATTACAAACCCCTGTGCTTTGGAAGAGTTGAGAGTAGTCTGTAATATTACATCTTCTTACCCTGAAGATCTACTGTATAGTGAAAAGCGTCCTGAGCGCCCAGACTCCGAGGAATATCGGGACGACTGGATGCTCTCCCCTGTGGCACTACTAGTGTCGGAAAATAAATCTGCATCTGCCATGTTTCCGGTTCCTCCACTCTCTACAACAGCATGTCATTCACGATGTCTTAACATACACACAGGGACTGCTAATATATTATTGGTACATGTGGTATATACATAGTACATACAGTCAAACCTGCCTGAGCAATCACCTCTGTATAAAGACCACCTGCTGAATAAAGACAACCTCTTTATAAAGACAACCTTCTGAAAAAGACTACTTTTCTAGAGTACCAAAAAAAAAATTCAACCTGTGTATAATGTAAAGGCTACCTGACTATAAAGACATTTTTCCTTCTGTCTCTTGGATGGTCTTTATAGACAGGTTTTGCTGTGCTAAGGTTAAATATCCCAACATTAGTTATTATATAGGGTACACAGGCATATTGTCAGAATAAATGGAGCTTCTGATCAAACATTCAGGTGCAAGCTTTCGCAGGCAGTTTGACTGACACATGACACATACCTCAACTGCCAGTCAGCTGCTTGTATAGTAGCCATGTATTATGCTCGCATGTGTACCTATATTCAATGTCGGTGCTAACATTATGGCATATACAGAAATACAAGTCTTGTGTAGTACCCGAGCAGATTGATAGACAGCAGGTGTACCATAAACATAAATACATTGAATATTTATTTTGCATGCCCTTATCTCTGCTCAGAAAATGCTTTTCTGTAAATTAAGAACCATTGATGAAACTTGAGCCTTTAATAATAAGCTCTGGATTATTCCTAGTCCTGATACCAAAAAAAGAGCCGACGCCTACCTAGAAATTCCCAGTCGGGCTTTCTCTTTGAAACTTGAGCCTCCTCTCTAACTATAGCTAGACGTTTCTTGTATTTTGTGAATTCTAGTTTGGAACTATCCAGTAGTTCCATCTGTTGACTGTAGTTTTCTGTGAGGGCACCCATCAGGTTTGTTTCAATAAAGTCTGTTCTGTTGTATTTGTACATCTGTTGGACATAAAAAAATGATTCATTGGTTAACAAAATATGTTACATTTTATATATACAGTAAAACCCCTATAACTCAAACGGCATTTGGAGGAATACAGGGTATTTGACCCATCGAGGATGGTCATGATCGATTATCGATAGTCAAAATGTCCTGGTCTCAAAATATGACAAACAATGCATGTCAGAGACATTTTTAGCTCACCTGGCCCGAAGGGCCGGTGAGCTTATGTCATGGCACCGCGTCCTTCGTCCATCGTCCGTCCGTCAACATTTCCTCTAAATCGCTACTAGTCATAAAGTTCTGCATGGAATGAAACCAAATTTGGCCACAAACATCCTTGAGGGAAGGGGAACAGAGTTTGTATAAATTTTGGCTCTGACCCCCAGGGGGCAGGAAGGGCGGGGCCCAATAGAAGAAATAGAGGAAAATCCTTTAAATCGTTACTAGTCATAGAGTTCTGCATAGAATGTAACCAAATTTGGCCAGAAACATCCTTGGGGGAAGGGGAACAGAACTTGTATAAATTTTGTCTCTGACCCCCAGGGGCAGGAGGGGCGGGGCCCAATAGAGGGAATAGAGGTAAATCCTTTAAATTGCTACTTGTCATAGAGTTCTGCATAGAATGTAACCAAATTTGGCCAGAAACATCCTTGGGGGAAGGGGAACAGAACTTGTACAAATTTTGGCTCTGATCCCCCAGGGGCAGGAGGGGCGGGGCCCAATAGAGGGAATAGAGGTAAATCCTTTAAATCGCTACTTGTCATAGAGTTCTGCATGGTATGTAACCAAATTTGGCCAGAAGCATCCTTGTATAAATTTCGGCTCTGAAACCCTAGAGCAGAAAGAGTTGGGGCCAACAGGGAATTTAGAGGCAAATCTTTAAATTCCTTAAGAAAAGAACAATGATCCTTTATTCAGAATATTACTTGGCATTACAAACCAGGTGAGTGATACAGGCCCTCTGGGCCTCCTGTTATTAGAGTGATTTTAAGCATTTTGAATTTTTATGAAAGTGGTTTATAATAGCAATATCAAATTAAAATTAAAACTGCATAAAAATGAGTTTTTGAAAATTTCTCAAGGGCCAAATACCTGTTCAATGAATACATTGTTTGATATTATGTCTTTGATAAAATGGGGATATAATTCTGTTCATGGAATAAAGGAGTATTCCACGAATAGCTGTTCGAGCTATCCAGGGTTTTGTTACATGAAATATAAAGGGACATGGTCTGGTCGTCAACTTTATAAAATGTACATAGTCCTGCAAGTGTCTGAAGTGTTACATTTGTTTGGTTCCAAAGATTTGGTACATCTAAAGTGTGGGTTCATTTGGATTGCAAGAATGTAAAATTTCAAATAAATTCCATCAATTTTATACAGATTTGAAATATTTCTTAAAATCAAACGAGAATGAAGTCAGTGAATTCTAGACTTACCAGTCTAAGAGCTTCCTCCCATAGACAACCATCTATAAGACAGACAATGGCCTCCTCTGTATCCTGGTAACCATGGTAACAAAAAAAAAATAGAATAGTACTCAACACTGAATTTCAGAAATCCTATTGTGTCAGATAATCGAAATCGCTCACTTTGAAAATTATTGAACAATCACATTAATTTTATGTGTGCTAAAAACTCCAATTTAGTTCACAATCTTACCTTTGCATATTGTTCCAAGACATGAGCAGCATCTTGGAATTGTTTCTTCATCTTCAGTTGTTCTGAAAAATATTTAAATAAAAGTTACAATAAAAACATGTTTATAGCGAACACACTAACAAAAACTTCATGGTTTAACAATAGTAAATTTCATTCCCCATCAATTTCTATGAGATGTTTGTAAAATGTATTTCTAACTACAGTAAAACCCCTCTCGAACCCGGATTCCTATTCGTCGAACTGGTCGTACGGTCCCGACCGTGTCCCTATATAATCTATGTAACAAAACCCCCTATTCCTCGAACTATTGACCTGGTCCCCTGCTGTTCGAGTTATAGGGGTTTTACTGTACATGTATATACGGGTCAAGGAAGTAATATCAATGGTTGTTTTCTAGATAACACTGGATCCTTATAAACACATGTTTGTAGGATACAAATTACTTGAAGTTGTAAATATTGTGGCGATAGAGGATCTTTCATGAGTAGTTATGTGATATAAAATTAATCAAACAAGTTCAATAATTTGATATGCCACAAGCCTTTAGGCGAGTGGCATATTAGATTATTTAATGAGTTTAATAAATTTCATATCACATAGCCACGAGTGTAAGATTCTATTTATCACATAACTTTAAATAAAAGAAATAAAAATAAAACTTTAGATTTCATCTCTAAATAAAATAGCAGAAATCCAGCTTGGATGTGATGTTTTCGTCTACTGAGACAATCATGCGACATTGTTTATTGATTATGATGTCAAAACTACCTTTGATGTCCAAATGATCTTTCATGAGTGCTTATGTGATATATAATTTATCAAACGAGTTCAATAATTTGATATGCTACGAGCCTTTATTTAATGAGTTTGATAAATTTCATATTACGTACCCAGGAGTGTAAGATTCTATTTCTTACATAACTATAAACAAGCAAATTTGTGGAATTTCCATCCCCCGCTTTCATGACATATTGTAGGTAAACATTATTGAGGTTAGGTTTTACCTTGGTTGAAATATGAAAAAATAAACTGAAGTCTTATTCGGAAGTAAGATGTTTAAAATAATGAAAGTGGCTATTAAACTTGGCTGAGCTCTTAAGGCATTTAACTTCGATACTAACTAATACTAACTTACAAGAAAATCGTTTTACATTTGTAACAATTATTGCACAGGGAATGGCAGAAAATGACATTTTTAGTACATCAAAGGGCCATACCTCCACTACATCATGTCGGCCAAAAGTGGCAATCGAACTTGGCCAAGCCCTTAAGGCATTTGACCTTGTTACCAAGTTTGAAGAAAATCGATTAATATTTATTAGAGTTATTGCAGAGAAATGGCAGAAAATGACTTTTTTATATTAATTCAAAGGGCCATAACTGCTAAATAAGGTCCATCGCAAGTGGCGATCCAACTTGGTTGAGCCCTTAAGACATTTAACTTTGTTATCATATTTGAAGAAAATTGGTTAATATTTATTTATCTACTGAGACAATCATGTGACGTCATATTTTGATTATGACGTCAAAACTACCTGTGACGTCACAATTATAGTGTTATTACACATGTGTCTTACGATATTTTTGCCATGGCTGTATGACATAGCTGGACGGGCCAGTTATGTGATAAAAGAAGTAATTCTAACAGTGTGGACAGAATATTGTTGAATTTTTGAGGCGATCTGCCCCTTTGTCAAGCCCCAAAACTATATGATTGTATACTTATAGCAAAGTAATTCCGCTGGTCGCCAGATGTTCATTATAACAGTGTACAAGTCTATGGTATGCTTAATCTATAGATTAATCTGTTTTTATCTGTATTATCATTTACAATCAAGTTGACAATAACGTTGTAGGTATTAAGAATAGAAACTGTACCTGCAAGTTTGCGAGCAACATCAGCCTCAGTGTCTGAGCTGTACTTGAGTCTTGCGGTCATACAAAAGACTTGTCGCCACTGTAGACTTTCCTTGAATTCATTGAGGGCTATCTCCCACTCTTCTGCCTTGATATACATTATTCCTGCATCAACATGGCGTCCCTTCTCTGATAAATAGTCACCATATATCTTTGCAATACTCTGAAAAGAAATTCCAAAAATAAAATAATTGTTCGACTTGCACCTTTCTTATCTTCCCTACTCTTTATTTCCCCTGCCACTTCGCCATTTTATTTCTCTTTTCTGTTTTAAGATCTATCCATCCACCTTTTATTTTTTTAATTTTAAATGTATCATTCATCTCCCTTGTTTTTTACTATATACCATAAACATAGCTGTTTATTTTTGTGAATAACAATATTTGTGACTTTGACTTAAAATGATAAGATCAAATTTGAGCTATTTCGAAATCTTAAAGATACTCCACCGCTGACAAATGGTATTTTTTCACTATTAAAAACAGGAGCAGACGATTTAGTATTTTTCTTCAGTTACAAAAGTTACTTACTTTACACCATAACCACCATTGAAAAGTTTGAACTTTTAACTTTATTTCAGGTTAAAAATATAAAAAACAATTAATTGCATCCCGAAAAAATTCCGTACACTATATCCTATATGAAATGAATGTGCATGCACCAAAAGCAAAATAAATCATTTATATTATTTTTTGTGTTAATTAGACTATTATATACACGATTAAACACCAATTATTGTTCAAATGATGAATATCATTTATGCTCTATCGGCGGTGGAGCATCTTTAAGGGTACATGTATATATAATTCATACATATCTCAGTATTTTAGGATCAAACTTTTGTGATCCTACCAATGTCCTATAAAACCACAAAAACAAATTAACCATGCAAAAATAATCGACTGTATGGTATATCTGTTTCTTTCTTGCCACTTAATCCCATACACAGTAAAATATGGTTATACTATATCTCTAGAGACCTTTGAAATTACTTTGTTACAAGCAGAGTTCGCTATACAAATATTGCAAACATACAACAGGTTCCATGACAAGAATGAAATTTCTACGTTATAACCAAGAACCGGTTGTAAGCGTGGTCATTATAAATGTGTTTTTCTACACTTCCTTGTGTCATAATCGGTTTTATCCACATGTCGCGTTTTTCAATTATCTCCCCTGTTTCCTATAAATAATTTCTAATACAGACAAAGTCTCCTACCTTGAACTCTACAGACGTCACTGGGAACAACTGAAGGGCCTCAGTGTAAAGTCTGTGTTTCTGTATCAGTGTCTTGCAAGTCTCAAAGTGCTCTGGTCCTAGGAAAATAAAAGTCAATGAATACATGGAAAGTATATCTGCCTAGTGGTAGACAAACTCTATACCTGTATATTCTTTTGTGCCAGAAGCTCACTAGCATTAATTCCAGCAAAACAGACAAAAAAAAGTATTTAGCTACGATAAAAAAAAATATGAATGGTGCAAATCTGATAGAATATCACAAAGAAGAAAGTGTGCTATGGTTTCATTTTGCCTAGCGTCTTATCAACTTTCTTTTGCTTGTAATTTACTTTTGTAAATTTCACGGTATAAGTATATATATAAACAAAAGTTTAACTCAGTGAATTAATATCTTCATTATTTATATTCCAATCAAGTTTTAAATTCACAAATGTTAATCTATGTGGACTTGTTTTGAAATTAAAAGAAAGCTGATTTTCAGTAACTTGAAACAAGTCCAATTTGTGGAGAGCCAAACATGATCAGAAACTACAAATGTTTTAGGATTGTGATAGGAGAATGTCTGTATATGTACTAGTGATACACGTACCACATTT
Organism: Argopecten irradians; assembly: GCF_041381155.1. Lineage (NCBI taxonomy): Eukaryota > Metazoa > Mollusca > Bivalvia > Pectinida > Pectinidae > Argopecten > Argopecten irradians. The sequence goes on from NC_091143.1 coordinate 36,304,694, forward strand.
ACTGATGTGTATCAAGGCCTTGCTGTAGCGCTTCAGGTGCTCGTCGATTGTATACAGTTGGAAGTGACCAGTCAGCTTACGGAGCTGGTTTAGGAAGGGAATATATTCCTTGGGATCCTACAGGATAAATAAGGTCAAGTGTCATATAAGGTATATAACTGTTAAAGCTGCGGTAACCTTATTTCTAATTTCACAGATAACAAATTACAAGCTAAATATAATTTGTATTGTAAACCACAAAATTAATTTTCCTGAAAAAAAATAATATTTCAAGTCAACATATTCACAAATACATATTTCATATCCAAGGCTATTACTGACAATCATACATAGAATTATTTGCAAAACATTTCAATTCATGTGTCTTTCTCACAAAATTACAAAATTTGTATCTCACGAAACTGATAAGGTTCATACTATAACACAACAGAATCTCCTTGTAACAGGATCATGATGTACACTACTCAGGACTTCATGGTACATATCTCCTTATGTAGCCCTAGTTGTCCTTGTGTTCTAATAACCATATCTCTTTTTAACTTCTTTTTATTTCATACTAGCACAACATATTCTAAGAAATTCACGTCTCATTTCCTCGAACCGCTGTAAAAACAGATAAGTGAATTCGTGTCAATTCTATGAGAATGAAGGAGAATGAATCATATTTTAGTACATTTGTATAAATATCTAGTGTAGATTGTGGTAAAATATTAACACAGAGACAAAAATATGTGAATTTGTGGTAGTATTTGTAAAAGTGTTTTTCCCTACAAGGAACTTTCCCTACACACTAACCTTCTGTGATTTTTCAGCGACCATCAGAACTAGGTCAAAGTCGTAGGTTCCCAAGGCGACATCAAACATTTCATTGACATCCACAAGGAAGACGAGGTATTTAAGGACTTCCTCTGCAGACATGGTCTGTTGGTCACCTGGATTAGCTATGGTTTAATGGAAATCAATAGTTAAATTATTATCAATTTTAACAATTATCAGGATTTAGAGTTGAAAGAAGCATGGGAAGAGTAACTGAGAACTACCAACCACTGTAGCTGTTAAGAAATACCCTCACTTGGGCTGTGGAATAGAATGTCAGTCATCTTTACCACTCAACTACCGTCATTGTGGTTCACAGTTTTATTCAGTGTCAGAGAATTAGTTATTTAAGCATTGAAGTCACTATTTTTTAATTTCATCGGGGTATGAAAGAAATTTTGTTTGCAAACTGTGTGAATCCGAGTTTATGCGTACGATTCCGTTGATTTTTCAAAGGGATTATTATTGTCAAATCATTATGCAACGTAAATGTTTCTATTGCGACGTCACGTTAACGTCATATTTCTGCGCCAATCCCGGATTTTTTTACTATAGTGGAATGCAAAAATATATAGGCAAATCAGAAAGCCACAATCAAAGAAAAATTTATTATTTAAAACTATAAAAAAAAAAAAACCCAGTGCAGATGATACTCGGGTGCAATTTTTACCCCTGACAATGTGGTACTAATGCAAAATGTTAAGCTTACCTCTGAGATTTCTAACCATTAATAGGGCAGCCTCCAGCTCGGGTGTCGTCTTACGTACATATGACGTTAGTATGGACAGCAGGTATCTGGGAAACACAATTCAGAAGAATACAAACCATACTTCAAAACAGACATTCATAAATTCCAATATAGCATATTTGCATTTACAGCTTTAATTCCAAATACATTGTACCACAAATAGATTTCTATTAATCAATTGGATTCATTTTTGTTTATTTTCTATACATGAACAGTCAGAATAATTTCATTAGCTGACCCTAGAGAAATTTGAACTCAACATCATGCACATAAACGATTTCTTCAGAGCTCTTGCTTCAAGGTGAGATTTTTATCTGAAGAATCCTTAGATTCCATTTCTGTTTCAATCATTTTAAAGTAATATTTTATTCAATATCAACCATTTGGGCTTTTTCTGTGTCTTGCACATATGATGAATACATGTATTTAAAGTTTATATGCACTCATCATTATAATCTCTCATCTGTTTACTTAGCTAAATCATCCACCCCTATAATTTCATAATGAACTAGTCCAGTTCAAGAATTGAAAGAGTTCAAATGCAACTTTAGGGGGAAAACTATTTAAGTTGTCAGAACATCAAACAACTAAAGAAGGTTACCATGACCATTGTTCACACTTACTTCTTTTCGTTTAAAGTGACCAGCGCTTCTCTCACTATATCACAAACTTTGTCGACTTTACTGACTCGGTCAGTTGCGTCGTCCCCAACAGGGGCTGACCGGTTGTAGGCGGCAGTGTACATAGTGACGGTACAATCCTCCTCTCTATTAACAAGAAATATTTGGTGTATAACGTGAACCTAATATTAGTTACAGTTTGTTAGTAATCTAATATGGAAAGATATTGGGTCTAAAAGTAATTTGTATTGGGTGAGGCGAAGAAGAATCTAATACATGATCAACATTACAAGATTCTTGTCTGTGGAGGGACAATGCTGTTAAACAAACAGATCAGTCATCATTATAAACAGGCTAATTTGGGTAATATAAGTCCCCTATCGTATGTAAATGATTAGGTTGTTTACCTCTTGCCTAAATGAACTTAGAGTATAGTGCTTTAGAGCCTCAAAAAATTTCAGATTGGGGAAAGAAAATATATGACATCTACGTACATTGGAAAGTGGCTCCAAATTCAAGAACTGATGAAACATGAAAAGTTACCTAAGATCTGTTAGGAAAAGGTTGATGTAGTCCACCACTGCGACTTGCTGAACAAAATTTTGAACGTTGTCAAGGAAACTTTGAGGACAGTGGTCGTATATCAGGTTAAGATTCAGACGATGTTTCCTCATACACACAAAAGCTTTACCGAACTCCAACCTGGAAAGGTTAAAGACCAAAACAAAATACATGTAAAACAAAATGTCATTAAATTAATATTTAACATGTTCGTCTATTTCTTTATTGTGAGTTTATCATTTCATAAACCATAATATAGTTTTGTAGGATCTATTGGTATCTCACTGAACTATTTTTTTTATAAAATCAGGCCAAAGTTGTAACAGCACAGACTGGTCAATTTCTCAGCACACATCAAACCATGTATCTCATAATTACATGTACAATCAAACCTGTCTAAAAAGACCACCCAGATGACAGAGGAAGAGTGGTCTTTATAGCCAGGTGGTCTTTATATCCAGGTGGTCTTTATATCCAGGTGGTCTTTATAGCCAGTTGGTCTCTATATCCAGGTGGTCTCTATAGCCAGGCGGTGTTCCTTATATCCAGGTGGTCTTTATAGCCAGGTGGTCTATAGCCATATAGCCAGGTGGTCCTTATATCCAGGTGGTCTTTATAGCCAGGTGGTCTTTATAGCCAGGTGGTCTTTATATCCAGGTGGTCTTTATAGCCAGGTGGTCTCTATAGCCAGGTGGTCTTTATAGCCAGGTGTTCCTTATATCCATGTGGTCTTTATAGCCAGGTGGTCTCTATAGCCAGGTGGTCTTTATAGCCAGGTGGTCTTTATATCCAGGTGGTCTCTATAGCCAAGTGTTCCTTATATCCAGGTGGTCTTTATAGCCAGATGGTCTCTATAGCCAGGTGGTCCTTATATCCAGGTGGTCTCTATAGCCAGGTGGTCTTTATAGCCAGGTGGTCTTTATATCCAGGTGGTCTTTATATCCAGGTGGTCCTTATATCCAGGTGGTCTCTATAGCCAGGTGTTCCTTATATCCAGGTGGTCTTTATAGCCAGGTGGTCTCTATAGCCAGGTGGTCCTTATATCCAGGTGGTCTTTATAGCCAGGTGGTCTTTATAGCCAGGTGGTCTTTACATCCAGGTGGTCTTTACAGCCAGTTGGTCTCTATAGCCAGGTGGTCTCTATAGCCAAGTGTTCCTTATATCCAGGTGGTCTTTATAGCCAGATGGTCTCTATAGCCAGGTGGTCCTTATATCCAGGTGGTCTCTATAGCCAGGTTGTCTTTATAGCCAGGTGGTCTTTATATCCAGGTGGTCTTTATATCCAGGTGGTCCTTATATCCAGGTGGTCTCTATAGCCAGGTGGTCTCTATAGCCAGGTGGTCTCTATAGCCGCGTGTTCCTTATATCCAGGTGGTTTTTATAGCCAGGTGTTCCTTATATCCAGGTGGTCTTTATAGCCAGGTGGTCTTTATAGCCAGGTGATCTTTATAGCCAGGTGGTCTTCTAGTGAGGTCTACTCAACATGCACTGTCTATTGTTTAGAGATTATAGTGCTGTTATATCTTTAAAAAAAAATTAAGCATTCTAACCTTGTAAGTTCTGTTTATAACGACTTCCACTAATCATGAAATCCTTTTAATTACCTGTCTAAGTACTTTCTGACTGCAGACAACACTAAAGCACGAGGGTGTATCGTTTCTAGGTTACCACGCGGCATCTGTAGCACAAGCTTAGTGTCGTCGTGGACAACACACACAATTCTGGACCCTCTCTCCACACGGCGTACACACTCTCATCAAACGGATGAGCCTTTCCATCTGACAGAGTTGGCAAAACTGTAAAATAAATCAAAGTTGGATTCTAATACCATTTAAATCTTGAACCTATCTCTGAGGATGATTCCTACATTTCAGTATTGGAGAAATTGTTATTCAATAATACAGCTGAATACTTGAACTTCTATAACAGTGTTCCAGCTAGGTCGGGTTAGCAGGGTGCGGCGCCCTGCCCTTAATTCCCAGCGCCCTTTTTTATTGAGACTATAAACTTTGTTAGAGTTATAATAACTCTAACAAAGTTTATAGTCTCAATAAAAATTTTCACCATGCAGCCAAACCTATCTCAGCGATCACCTCTGTATAAAGACTACTTTTTAAATATTAAGAACACATGATATAAAGACCTATTTTTCGTTGTCCATTGAGTAATCTTTATAGACAGTTTTGTCTGTATATTCAACTACACTTTTACACTGAATATATATTATGATAATTTTTGAAATTGTTTTTGAAATTAAATGTGACATGTGTATACTGTAGTCGACAAAAAGTCTCACACAAATACAAGCAGGGATCAATCTAGGTTTTTGGGGAAACTACCCTTTTTCAAAATAGGGGAAAAGCTTGGTGAAATATAGGGGAATTTGATTCTTCTTATTTTGGTCCAACATTATATTCATTTTGACAAAAAAGTACTGTAAAACAACTATTTTTTTTTTTTTTAGATTTAGTAAAGCAAGATATTAAGCTCAATAATGAAAATTTTGAGTTTATCATAAAATATGCAGTAGCTGTCTGATAAACATGAAGAAATTTGCAAACGAAAGTCTAAATAGATAATGAAAAATAAGTCACAGGGGAAATTGTGTTACAAAAACGGTAACTTTTTAGCTTAAAATGGGGAATTTTTTAAATCTTCTGGGGAATTTTAGGCCAGAGGGGAATTCATTCCTTAAGGGGAAATTCACCGATAAACGGTAATACATCAGAGCTAGATTGATCTGTGACAAGTATGAATACTGAAACATTTTAGCCTAAGTTTGACCTTTGACATTTGGTGACTGACCTTGAACCTTAGTCTGCCTGCTGATACAGCGACATGTGTGAGTTAGCGTTGTCAGAAGGAGATATTCACTGTGGACAGCTAGGGAGGTGCAGTTTGATGCTACCTGTAGATTCACATAATAATTGGATTAATTCATGTACCATGTGATACCTGATATCGTGCGAAACTATTGTTTCTATTGGTGATGGAATGACATTAAACAAGAGGCCCAGAGGGCCTGTATCGCTCACCTGGTTTGAAATGCCAAGTAATGTTCTGAATACAGGTTCGTTGTTTTTTTTCTGAAGGAATTTGAATATTTACCTCTAATTCCCCTTTTAGACCCCATCCCTCCTGCTCCCTGGAAGTTAGAGCCAAAATTTACACAAATTCTGTTCCCCTTCCCCCAAGAATGTTTGTGGCCAAATTTGGTTACAATCCATGCAGAAGTCTTGGACAAGTAGCGATTTATAGGATTAACCTATAATTCCCATATTGGGCCCCGCCTCTCCAGCCCTCCTGGGGGTCAGAGACAAAATTTATACAAATTCTGTTCCCCTTCCTCCAATGATGTTTGTGGCCAAATTTAGTTACATTCCATGCAGAACTCTAGGACAAGTAGCGATATATAGGATTTACCTCAAATTCCACTATTGGGTCCCACCCCTCCTGCCCCCGGGGGGTCAGAACCAAAATTTATACAAGTTCTGTTCCCCTGCACCCATGGATGTGACGGATGGACGGACGGAAGGACGACGGTCCGACGCCGCACCATGACATAAGCTCACCGGCCCTTCAGGCCAGGTGAGCTAATAATGTTACCTCACTCTAACGTCAGCTTTTTCATTCCGCTGTGATCAATGGAATGTCGTTATGCGTCAAAATTGATAATGTCATCGACAATGCACGCCGTAGTTACGCGGCATGTATTGATGACATCACATTATTACATGAAATATTATGACAGAAAGACCAGCAAAAAATATCCCAGAAATATCTTGACACATATCATAGAATACTCTTTGTTAGCCCACTGTAAGAATGTTCTTTTCTCAGTTTTTTCTAATGGGAAATATTTCATCACACATGTATAGGGGAACATGACAACCATATAAAATATAGCTATAAAAATCTTTTATCTTTAAAGGCTCACTATCATTCCGAAACGGATTTTCATTTTTAAAATTGGAATGTAAAACAAGAATGATAATTTTGTAGAGACGGAAAAATTATTAGCTTATCATTAATATTTCACCTTCTGAACAATTCAATTTAATAATTAATTTAAATGTTAATTTTTATAACGCTGGTCGTATTATGTTTTCCGCCATCATCGTAATCACCAAGCATTAGTTGACTATCACTGCCAGACGGCCAAACAGCGAAATGAATTTTCAATGTAAACATAGTTTCGCAGGAAATCTTGCATTTGTTTGGCATTGTAATCTCATCTTAGGCCATCAATATATATTTTCTCTATGTTACTAATGTTTTTAAGATTTTATTTTTTTGTTTTAGAAAGGTAGTGGGCCTTTAAAGTATAAGTTAGTAATTTTATTTTATTATAAAATAAAAGTTACAAAGAAATTAGAAATCAAGGCAAAGGGGCTTTACAACACAGAAAATTAAAGAATCAGTCTCATTTCATTGTTTCTGCCCATATAATGATATATGCCTACCCACTTCTACACCCTAACCAGGAATACTTACCTCTGTATCGTTAACATACAGTCTGTACCTGTCTGTAAGTCCTATAACAACTTCCTGTAAATCAAAGATCAGACAGCATATTTATCTATTGTTTAAAAAAGCCTATACCTGTCTGTAAGAACAACTTCCTGTAAATCATAAAAAGATCATAAAAAATATTTATCTATTGTTCCATACAATTGGAAATAACATACAGCCTGTACCTGTCTGTAAGAACAACTTCCTGTAAATGAAAGAGCAGGAAGCATATTTATCTATTGTTCCATACAATTGGAAATAACATACAGCCTGTACCTGTCTGTAAGAACAACTTCCTGTAAATCAAAGATCATAAAACATGTTTATCTATTGTTCCATACAATTGGAAATAACATACAGCCTGTACCTATCTGTAAGAACAACTTCCTGTAAATCAAAGATCATAAAACATATTTATCTATTGTTCCATACAATTGGAAATAACATACAGCCTGTACCTGTCTGTAAGAACAACTTCCTGTAAATCAAAGATCATAAAACATATTTATCTATTGTTCCATACAATTGGAAATAACATTCAGCCTGTACCTGTCTGTAAGAACAACTTCCTGTAAATGAAAGAGCAGGAAGCATATTTATATTGTTCCTCTTTAAGATCAACTTCCTGTAAATCAAAGAGCAGGAAGCATATTTATCTATTGTTCCACACAATTAGAGATTCAAGCAATTTCTGCGCCAGATATTTCATACAAAAATTAACCCTTTGCCTTTCTGTATATTGATGATAGCGATATGTTTCGTGGTTGCATGAAATCTTAACTGTGCTAATGTATTGAAGATTGTGCTTGTGCTAAAATTAGATTGTGTAAAATAATTACATTCAAAATAATAATTACATTTACAATCATAATTACATTTACGATAATCATTATACTTACTGTGCAGAAATGAAGCCAGTCACATCAAACTCTATGTGACAGTTGAAAAATGCAATCTTAGAGTGGTGACTTGATGAGCATGTATTCGTGAATATTTTGATTTGGTTTGATTAGTTTTAATGTCCTCTTAACAGTCAGGGTCATTTAAGAATGTACCAGGTTTAGATATAGGAAAGACAGAGTACCCGGAGAAAAACCAGAGTACCCGGAGAAAAACCATTGACCAGCAATGTGGGCAACTGCCCCACATGGGATTCCAACTCACTTCCCAGAGGTGGGGGGCTTGTGGTAATATGTCGGAACATCTCAACCACTCGGCTGCTGCAGCTCAGATAAAGAATGGATGTTTCCTTTCATACAATTTTCCACCACATTATACCCATTTAGAATTTAAGACAATTGCTACTACAGAGATTATCATAAGGTGTTTACCTCCCCTCCAATATCACAGATACACATATAGGGACAGGGCATAGGAAAAGACAACTCTGCTCCTGACTTCGTCTCCCATGGCAACACAAGGTCACAACCTGTAAACAATAACATTCATCATTTAAAATGTAATTTATGAGTTATAATCATATTTCTCTCAATGACTTTGCTTAAATTTGTCAAGTTATTCAAATTTCGAAGTATCAGTATGTAAACTTTATCATTTGGTAATTTAAAAATTTTGCCTGAAGCATACAGTGTATTAGAAAAGTTAACTTATATTTGCATTTAAATCATTTTCAGTAACTGTACATCTGCTGAAAAGGTTTTAGAAATAGAAATTGAGCCTAAGATAATTAATAAGATGCTGTTTTGCAGGATACCTGAATCAAACTTGAGAAGTGAACCATTACACAGCTGTATGGCTACGGATCCAGTCTCAGCGTTCACAGCCATCTTGTATACAAAGCTCTCTATATCAATACTGGTCCTGTAAATTAAACCATTGATTTTTTTCAAAACAAATTATTGTTTACAATGCATCTAGTCTCCTCTCTGGTCAAGTGTAAACTAGGAATGTCTGGAAGTCTTGAAGAAATCCTCCCCCCCTATTCCCTCGACCCACCTTATTCTCCATCTATATACCATTGGACAGGGCACAACGGGACATATACAGCCATTGGAAATAAGATATTTAAAGAGCATAACAAATCTTAAATAAACAAATTCAATATCATGGAAAATCTCAACAAAGGACGAAAACAACTTTTAATTCTAAGGTAAGCCTGGTATGTTTTTTCAGAGAGCCAGATGGCTGAAATGAGAAAATTGGCTGAAAAATACAATAAAGCCAGTTATATTTATTTTCATAAATTTTTGGGAAATTGTAATTCTCACAAACTTTGATTGCCAACATACAGTGTATTGAGAAACAGTTGATACATACCAAACCTAGGATGACTTACACTCTATAGCTGATCTGGAGTGGTCCTGATAGCCTACCAAACCTAGGACGACTTACAAATAGTTGATACTGGAATGGTCCTTAGCCTACCAAATAAGACGACATAAAAAATGAAACCCGCTAAAATTTGATTTCCTCCTTTTGACCCATGGAAATGACCAGTGCTACACAGTATTTCTCTAGCTAAGATCGACTTGAAGGATTTTTTGTCATACCTTTGACAGATCAGATAAACAGGTGTGGAGAAACTTACTTGAGAGTCAGATGGGGTTTGTCACTGTCGAGATTGAGCTCAGCACAATGAAGCACAGAGTTCTGGGCATGACTCATATCTTGGGTACAGAACATCAAAAGGTCGGAGGTCATCCACACACAGTGCTGAATGGCTATAGGTACTTTCTGTCTTTCCAATGGTAAGCCTTCAATTCTTGTAAATGAATGAAATGGGGAAAATAAATCACCATCTTTTGTATGGAGTTCAAGGAAACCATTTGACATTTTTTATACTGTCAGTAAACCATGTTATTTTCACGTATACCATATTTTGTATCTTATTATTTTTTGACATATTCACGTTATATGCCGTAATGCATAAATTGAAATTGCGAATACACATACCTGTATTTGCAATCAAATGCTATTACTGGCATAGAAATTTATTTATGAAACATCTGAATTTGCATTCAAGTTCTTTCATTAAAATATTTGTAAATCTATATTTCACAAAAATAATTTGTGGTTTACAGTAGGTAAAATGATAACATATAATGTGTATGAGAATAAAAGGACACAAAACGAATGAATAGCTGTAGCCAAAGTTTTGATATTTTGATAAAATTAGAATTTAATGTAATATAGTAATATCTAAACTTAAAACTTGACTTTTGACAATAAAGCAGACAATATTGAAAGTTTGATTGTGATTTTATTTTACACACTGAATCTAAAAATATACTTTCAGCATTAGTTTCATAAATGCAACTGGAATTTCTTTCATTTATCTTTCTTTTTTTTAAATAAATTAATATTTGCTACTAAATATAACAAAGGCCTAACTAGGTTTTCTGTGGCTTAAATAAATTTTCTACCTAAGGTAATGGACGTCTATATATATGTACGTGTAGATTCAAGGCCTTGATCATGCATGAACATTGCTGTTTTGGGGACTTGATCACACCCATGCACATGTATTGCTTCTGTTACGTAACAGAAGTGGTTAAATTCACAAATCAAATGCTTACATTTACGGCTAATTCATTGGAAAAATTATTGGCAAAACATATGCTTTTCCTACAGCTTTTCTGCCTTACATCACTTATACCAGGTACAAATTAGTACTCAAACAGAACTGAATTATACAGATCTCAACTCTGATAGTTTGAAATCACATTTTTATCCTGAAGCTTAATTTCGGATAATTTAGACTGATCCATCAATATTTATTTAATTTTGTTTGAACAGAAGGTTTTAATTATACACATCCACACACACAACACGTATACTACACAGGGGAGCTAGGCCATCCTTATATTAGACCCAAAAAGCACCTAGGGCACTATGAAATTGAAATAAAATGAAGGGGCACTTAATATGAATCAATATAAAAAAAGAAATCAGATAGAGAAATCTACAAACTGTTTTCAAAATCTCACTTTGTATTTGATTCAGCGTAAGTGAAATGGAGGCCACAAAAATGAAGAGGGATGCTTATAAGGACGAAGGCACTTATTGGGTCAAATACAGTATGTCTTCTTTCATATGAGACTTGAGGGTATACAGTATAACTTGTCTAAACCGGATGTGAATGGGACCATTCGATTTGTTCGGTTAATACAGGTGTCCGGTTTATAGAGGATAGAACCTTATCACAATATGTTCACATGGAAATCATCAGAAGATTTTTTTTTATTACAGCACAAACATTTATTCTCATATATGTACATGGTAGAACACAGAATTCCATCCTACGTTTTCTTGGTTTCTGAGGTGTACATGTACGATCCATTTCTCTCGGTGTGCTACATTCAAATGAACTCTCAGAAGTTATGTGTATGTTTTATTGTTAGAATTGACCGTGAAAAGTATTCACAAATACAATGTAACAAAACCGTCGAATGAAAAGTTGTCACTATCTAGCCCTTAGTATACTGGTACAGGTAAATCCCCTTCGGCGCCTCATGATCAGTCCCATGTTGTGAAAACATTGTTGCCGGTTTTCCCAAGTTGATTTTACAAAGAAAGGTATAGTAACATTACCTAGACAGTTCTGGTTTTCAGAATATGCAGGTTCCGGATTATGCAGGTTTTGGGTACTATAGTTTATTAAGAAATTTGCCGGGACCAAACAAATTAATCGGTATAGACAAGTTTCCGGTTTATACAGGGTTCGGTTTAGACAAGTTATACTGTAGTTACAACTTAAAATTGAGACCAATTATTAGACCAAGGGAACCCTGAAGTATATTTGTTACCCTTACCTGTAGATTCCTTTTAAATGAGGTGTTTGACAGCACAAGGTAAATCCTTCACCTAATGAGGCATCAAACTTGACTGTGCTGTCCCTTGGTAAGTTCTTGTCCTCAGATTCTGGAGCTAGTAAGTATTAAGTATATAAAACAATTAGTTTGCCTTTGTGATGTCAACGCAATAAAATAATTCTAAACAACTGAATTCTTTCTTGAAAAAATAGGACAAAACAAATCAAACATTGCTCTGCCAAGTGGACAGGGAAATCACAACCATCAAGAAAGATTTTGGTCGGCAGGACAAAACAAATCAAACATTGCTCTGCCAAGTGGACAGGGATATCCGCAACATCAAAAAAGATTTTGGTCGGTAGGACAAAACAAATCAAACATTGCTCTGCCAAGTGGACAGGGATATCCGCAACATCAAGAAAGATTTTGGTCGCCAGGACAAAACGAATCAAACATTGCTCTGCCAAGTGGACAGGGATATCCGCAACATCAAAAAAGATTTTGGTCGCCAGGACAAAACAAATCAAACATTGCTCTGCCAAGTGGACAGGGATATCCGCAACATCAAGAAAGATTTTGGTCGCCAGGACAAAACAAATCAAACATTGCTCTGCCAAGTAGACAGGGATATCCGCAACATCAAGAAAGATTTTGGTCGCCAGGACAAAACGAATCAAACATTGCTCTGCCAAGTGGACAGGGATATCCGCAACATCAAAAAAGATTTTGGTCGCCAGGACAAAACGAATCAAACATTGCTCTGCCAAGTGGACAGGGATATCGCAACCATCAAGAAAGATTTTGGTCGGCAGGACAAAACAAATCAAACATTGCTCTGCCAAGTGGACAGGGATATCGCAACCATCAAGAAAGATTTTGGTCGGTAGGACAAAACAAATCAAACATTGCTCTGCCAAGTGGACAGGGATATCGCAACCATCAAGAAAGATTTTGGTCGGCAGGACAAAACAAATCAAACATTGCTCTGCCAAGTGGACAGGGATATCGCAACCATCAAGAAAGATTTTGGTCGGCAGGAAAAACAAATCATACATTGCTCTGCCAAGTGGACAGGGATATCCCAACCATCAAGAAAGATTTTGGTTGGCAACCTTCTGCTTTCTATTATTTCATCACAGAGGCATATAAAAGGAACGGTCACACTCATTTCTTGCACAATTTGATTTTAAGGATATTCATACAAACTACACTAACTAAATGTGTACACAGCCACTCGGCCATCCACCAATACCACGGCCAAGTCATTGGGGTTGCCTTGAATGCAGAAGGTTACATAGTTGACAGGGCACGGAAGTTGTAGATAGTAGGCCGACATCGGAGGGGGAGTCACCATATCTCTCATAGGAGTCATCAAAACTCGGTCTGTAAAATAACAGATCAGCACATAGATCAATTTACACAAATATTATCCTATTCACCCCTATAGAAACATTAAGATTGCTCTAGTTCAAAGGCTGGACTAGTCCATTTTGAAATTTTAGGGCTGAATAAGTCAATATTAATACATGTGATTTTAAACACATTGAAATAATACTATGAAAGTACTAACACTTTTTATTCAAAATCTTCTACAAAAAATGTATCTATGGATCATATATTAAAGATTTTGGAAACAAGCTAAAAAATCTATCCTGCATATGGTTTGGAATACAAGTTCTTATTGGAATATTTGAACTGTACAAAACTTACACATGTGAGAACTCATTATTATTAAATAATGATGAAAGTATGACATTACAGTGAACTCACTTAATTTGGAATCAGATATATTAAAACACTGCCTAATTTAAAATGGAACCCTGCAATCATTGTTTTTCCTTGGTTAGATTAAAATCTGGATAATTTAAAGAGATTTTCCATTCTCTGCAGCAGAGGAAAAGGTGGATTGTAAAACCTGAATAGTGAAGAGTTGCACTGTTACCTCCATCAATGACAGCTACTAAAGCTTGGTTGTCCTTGGATACGCCTGTACTAAAGTGGGTGGCCCAGGACCATGTATACTGTAGATATCTCCCTCCAGAACACATTATATGGAGACGATATGCATGTTCAGGGTCCCAAACAACTGATACAATGCTATCTTCTGCTGTGCCGTCAAAGTGGAGGCTTTGTTTCAGATACCAGTGGTAGTTGTTCATAGTCCAAAGTTGGACTGAAAGAGAATATACAGACATTACTTAAAGATGCTCCACCGCCGACAGAGCATAAATGATTTTCATCATTTGAACAATAATTGGTGTTTTATCGTGTATATATATGCCTAATTAACACAAAAAATAACACAAAATAATTTATGTCGCCTTTGGTGCGTGCGCAATCATTATTTCATTCTATATAAGATACAGTGCCAAGGAATTTTTTCGGGATGCAATTAATTATTTTTTCTATTTTTAACTTGAAGTAAAATTAGAAGCTCAAACTTTTCAATGGTGGTAATGGTGTAAAGTAAGTAATTTTTGTAACTGAAGAAAAATATTAAATCGTCTGTTCCTGTTTTTGATAGTGAAAAAATACCATTTGTCAGCGGTGGAGCATCTTTAAATACATTAAAGTTATAAATTGGTTTACAATAAGAGTAAAATATTCTTTATGATATTCCTGATCCATTTATTTCATCTACTACAAACAACTTTATATGTGCATATATGTACTATACTTTCGATGTTAAAATACTATCTCAGGCTAATAATTCTAATCAAGTTTGACTCATTTCCCACGAAATACAATCACATAATGCTGAAAAATTAGTTTTTCCTATGTAATTTGACCCCCTCTCTAAGGGAAAATCTAATACCCCAGGGCCATGAAATTCACAATTTTGTTTTTGTTAAAGGCATTATGAGCCTTCTATCTATGAAGAGTATTTTGTTCTGCCACATCTACAAGTTGAGAAGAAGATATTTGAAATTTTAGCCAATTTGTCCTTTTTTGGCCCCTCCAACAGCCCTCCGGGAACTGAGGGCCATATAATCAATTGACCATATAAGGTTTGTGCAAAATTTCATTGAATTTGATTCAGCAGTTTTGGAGAAGAAGTCGAGAATGTAAATTGTCTACAGACACACGATGCACGACGATGAACAAAGAGCGATTAAAATAGGTCAATTGAGAGAATTCATCTCAGTTGATCTAAAAATGGTTTAACTAGCTATTGACCAAGGAAAACCTACAAATGAAATATGAGAAATAGTTTCAGAAGAATAGTAGTAACAAAATTTGTTTATGGACGGACAGATGGATAACAGACTCAGGACAAAAGGCAATTTGATTAGGCCACCATCTGACGATAGGCCAGAAGCAGTTGTATGATACTGACGCGATTGATTAACCATGAAGGGTATAACGAGTGTACCATATGTCCGAGGTGTGGTGTGACCCTCTGAATCTTTAACCAGGTCCTTCAGTCTCACCATCAGTACAGACGAGTCCAGATTCCAGCACATCTCTGTCACCTGTCACAAAATTACAAGTAAAAAAATCAAGATTCCAGCACATCTCTGTCACCTGTCACAAAATTACCACAAAATTAACAAGTAAAAAAATCAAGATTCCAGCACATCTCTGTCACCTGTCACAAAATTACATGTAAAAAAAATCAAGATTCCAGCACATCTCTGTCACCGGTCACAAAATAACACGTTAAAAAAAATCAAAAATTAGTAATGACTGTAAGGCGTAAATACCCTGGCCTCCATACAACATGGGAATATGATGACACAGATATTGGGAAACACACTATATATATAACCTCCTCTTCATAGTAGGGAAAAAGCAAAATATATTTATCTCGACAAAGTTAACTTGTATGGTCTGTGACGGTACTGTGGCTGTATTTTTCGCATAGAAAAAGTCTTTAAGTGTTCTACATATTTTTCTCCACCTCTCTAAGTTTTTTGTTGAGACTTTTGTGAAGTTCGTTTTCGTAAAGTTATTAAACAATTAAGTTTAAATATTGATTTTTGACATGTACATGTATAAAATAGCTCGGAAGTCTCTGAACTGTTCCGATCTATTCCGATCTGTAAGGGAATTGCCGATGTTGGCCAAGTGTGACGACTCGCTAGGTCATGTGATGCAACTCTGCTTTTTAATATTATCCGAAAGTTTGAAACATGGCGGTGACTGTGACGGTTCTTTCAAAACGAGTAATAGTTCATGTGACATTTACCATCATGTCAATAGTATATTGGTTCTTTTATGGATCTGAACCATCATATATAAGTATCCATACTCACATGTTGTTTGTTTTATGACAGTTTGTGATGGTGAAAATTACAAGAAATACAACTTTAAAGAAGAAAATATAACAAGTTTTATTTGATATTGATCCCAACAAAGATACTGTATTATATTTTAGTCCAATGGAAATATCTGTGTGTCTTGATGAAGTGGATTGCCTGGAATGTGACAATCTTTTTAGTACACACAGTTAGAGATACTTCTTTGTCTCATCTTTGTGACTGAACTCTTTCACCCCTGTAGACACATTAAGACTCTTCTAAATCAAAGACTAGACCAGTCCATTATGAAATTTAAGGGGTAAAGGAGTTAACTCAGTTACATCATATAACATTTTGATGCTTAATACAGTCCCTTTTCTTTCACTTTACAAATTAGTTTTTGTCATAAGTCCCTCCTATATCTGGGTTGTATACCTGTACATCGTTAACTCCAAAAGGAAGAGTGAATTCTCCGTGTCTCAGTCCATTCTTCTCAAAAAAGATCACTTCGTGTTTGTTAGGCCTTCTCATAGTGCTGGCAATCAGATTTCCAGACGGTCTGAAATATGACCATCAGAATAAAATCACAGACGCAATGTTAAGGGTTACCTTCATAAATAAAACACTGAAGAACTAAGAAATCTAAAATTGTCACTATTAAGACACTCTCTATAAATCCTCAGAAAATCTTCTTTATTCAACAGCTAGAATTGCAATAATACATCAGCATCAAACCATTATCATCTGCTCTTCTATAACTTTGGTTTTAATTAAAAATCGCAATAATAGCCAGGATCATCTAAGGACATGTGCAATTGTTAAGCAAGAGAAGGAAATTTGGAGTACCCAGAGAAAAACCATACCAAGAGGTGGAGGGCTAGCGGTAAAATGTCTCTTCATCTTTACCAATCGGCTACTGTTAATATATTTTCAAATGTGTCTTTCATCTAGCTTATAATTCCAATTTACAAATCCATATTTTTTCTGCAAAAATTTATATTATGAGGGGTTTGGGTTTGTTTAGTTTAACGTCCTATTAACAGCCAGAGTCATGTAAGGACGTGCCAGGTTTGTTGGTGGAGGAAAGCCAGAGTACCCGGAGAAAAACCACCGGTCAGCGGTCAGTACCTGGCAACTGCCCCACATGGGATTCGAACCCGCATCCCAGAGGTTATGAGGCACATTTGATTAAAGAAACAAAATTAACAAACCACTTCTGTAATATCTACTACAACCAAAATCTACAATTATTAGCTAGTAATTATATTTCATAATCAATATGCATCTATTACCTCCATGCTAGAGCTTGTTCCACTCCGTCCACATTTTCACTGGTCGACTGGTGCTCACATTCTCTGTTCCAGACTCTTAGTTTCCGGGCACCTGGTAAACATATATTAAATTCAACGACTTATTGTTGTTGATATCCAAAAGACAATTGCAAGAAGTCACAATGCATGGCAATATTCCCTGTACTCGCTGTAGTTATTTGGTGCTGATGTCCATGTTTCCATGGAAATAGAAAAAAAAACAATGAAAATAAAAGATCACAAATGTAGTAAAAGGCACAATTGGATCACTTGCTTAAAATATACAGAAAATTTTGTGGAGTTGAGTTGAACAACCCTATATAACTTTACCTGTATCTGGACTTATGGTGCTGACCACAAAAAGCTGACCATCGCCTCGCCAACTGACCCTTGGTAACCGGTCATCCCATGGTAACGCTGGCTTTACCTCCTGTTAACATATTACATTGAAATATTTCTGAACTACATAGTATGTTTCTTTGTACCTGTATCCTTCTTTTGTTATTCAGACAGCCTTGGTGCCAGAAAGAAGATATAACTGACACCCTTATGGATTAGTCTAAGATAGGAAATGACATAAGATTAGCTGCAAATATTTAGCTCAAAAGACTTTTTGACAGAAAATGGTGTCGTATTTAGAGCTACAATTGGTGCCTATTACTGCTAATGGAGCAAAGTAATGAATATGCAAACCATTATAAAACGTTCGTTTTTATTTTTATTGTACTTGTTTGATATCACTTACCTTCTAGGCAATAAAACTGAACCACATAAAATATCAAATTCTCATTGAGGCATTATTTTTTTTTTACATAATACATATGAAGGTCTTTCTGAAGGGAATTTATACGGCAAGTCCACAAATTGTGAGTTTGACGTCTTGTGAGCGGTACGGTAGATATTAAGAATGGTAGTTATGTTTGTTTTGGACAATCATATGTAAATGCATGTATACGCATGAAATAATTGGAAACCTACAAAAAAGTAAAGAAAACAATGCCCGCGTTTTCGGAGGCAGTACTCCACTACGACACATAGGGACCAATTCGTAACTGGCCAAAAGGTACATGTATAGTAGGCCGGGTACGTATATTCGTTCTAACATCAGATATGCATCACAGAAATTGATAATGGGAATAATTCACGTACCACGTGATACTGATAACATTTGTGCAGGACTGGTGTTTCTATTGGTGATAGAATGACGTTTAAAGGTGATGTCCCACGCTAACGTTATTTCAGCGGGAAGATTACAAAGAGTTACGTTCCATCACCACTGGAGATACAAGTCCTGCACAAACGTTATCGGGTATCGTGTGGTAGGTGAATTAGTCCCATTCAAAGTAAAAAAAAAATCCATTTTAGGTCACAAAGCGCTTATGCGTAACAGAATATATGGTAAAATTCGTTATTTTTATGACTATACCTGTAGTATGTAATTAATTTTTTCTTGACCAATCATAATGTCTATTTGGTCAGATATCGTAGTTTTTAGATCTGTCTGAATTTCTGTATAGAAAAGCTTTATATCTTTAAGACATAAATGCTTTCGTCTACATAAGAAATCAAAATGGGACATGGGACTCTATATGATAGAACGGTGTGAAGCAAGACTGGACTGGAGGAAACGTAAGGAAATGGTGACACTACATACCTTCTCTTTTTAATGGGGAGAGCATAAAAAAGTAATGTTACACAGCACACACTTCAAAATCTATACACTGTATAGCTGATGATGAAAATCAATTTTGGGTCAACATCAATTATTGTCCCATACTTCACAGGGACATCCCGCGGTTGCTAGGGAAAAGATAACTCTATCTTACACAGTGGGGTGTAAGACAGCTCACATGCGTTAGACAATAACGTGATGTCATCAATACATGCGGCGTACCTGCACCGCGCATTGTAGATGACGTCATCAATTTTGACATAACAACGTTCCTGTGATAATGGCGCGATGAAAAAGCTAAAAACCAAGTGGAATCTCATAATTTTTTCTACTAAGTATGGGAGAAAAAGAATTAAACATGGGTCTGTGAAGTGGACAAGGATATCTCAACCCTCGTGAAAGATTTTGGCCGTCAACCCTCGCCAAGCCTCAGGTTGACATGCCAAAATCTTTCACGAGGGTCGAGATATCCTTGTCCACTTCACAGACCCATGTAAGATTCTATTACTCTACAACAAACACTTGACTCGCCTCAGATTTCTGTTTAGCTGCTTCCTTGCCAGCTGATCCGTGGAACTGTGTTTCTTTTTTACCCCATCCCACTGTCACAAACTGGGCTGTAAGTGAGAACAGAATTTGTAAACCTATGTGACAAACGTGGCACACTTTGTTCAGAAAAAATAAGTACAAATAATCCATAATCTATAGTCAATAGCTGATGTTTCAAAATGAGTTAATTTACCTGGTAATTTAATATCAACATGTTATTTTTCCTTTTTTGATATGCCTACTGTATTATATAGAAGTCAATGTATCATAAACATCATTCTTCTTGACTTTTACACAGACCTACAGTAGGTCAAGCATCTAAAGATGAAAATGAGATCTTCAGTTGTGAGGAAGTTGTGGCAACTCCTAATTCTTATAGTTTGTGTTTCTTAATAAGCTGAGAAATAAACTGGTCTGTGCAATTGTGGTCTTGTCTTTGAAAAGACATTTGAGTATATGCGATAAGTAATGGAGGTAGAGGAGGAAATTAACCAAAAATTATGACATGCAAGAGGAGAAACAAACACAAAATGACTGAATTTTAGTCTACCATATGCTTGTAAACATACCTTCTCCAAAGTTCTCCGGATGAAGAGAACTCTCTGTGATAGGGTCAAACTCTCTGGTCATCATTATAAAAGTATTTTGTCCTGTATAATCAAAAATATAAACAATGTACATTCATGCAATTATTGCCTTTGTTAATATAAAGAAGAGAGAAAAAATAGTAAAGAATTGATGGATGGAGATACTTTACTTGCAATGTGCTACTTGCAGAGGAATTTCAATGGCAGATGACTATTTTTTTCTTCAAATTACTGCATATTTTTCTTGGTAGTAATAAAACATTTTCAATGCCATTGATCTGGCAGTAGAAGTTTATTTTCAATATGTTTTGTGTTTTGATTAACTTTTTCTCTTTTTCTGGCACAAATGAAGACACTATCGTATTACAACAAGAAGTTTAGCTTCTCACTGGTTGTATATCCACCTTTATATTTTGAGTTAATCTATTCATACAGTGTTGTATGAATCTTAGTTAATCTTGGCAGATACTGCTTTATCACCAACAGAATATAAGCTATTATCAAGTAGTGTAATTCATGTAGTGTGATTTATACAATACATACCTGTTGTGAGTATGAGAAGTTCAAGGTCAGGACTCCAGGTCATTGAGGTCAAACCACTCTCTACACTTCCAACACATTCTAGCTGTGAGTTAATGATTTTATCATTAAATAGATGAACAGTACTAAATCAGTCAATGCCACACACACACAGGTATTTATAACAAGTACAGGAAAACATTGTATATGTTTCAATGATAGGATTTTAAAGTGCAAAAGTAATTTGATGGGGAATCACTATACTCTAATTGCATACACATTACTGTGACAAGGTTATTCCGAATTTGCATATTACAGAGTTATCTGCACTTGCAGGTAGGTAGTGATTGTGACGTCAAGTGTTTGCGAGTGTAACGTCATACTTTTCGGAGAAAACAATGTGAATTGCGCTCACAAAACAATGACGTAACAATCAATACCTACCCGCAAGGGAGCTAACTCTGTAATATGCAGAGACCGAATATGCCCCAACACCAGATTTCCAGCCACTGTACCTGTCCCATGGTCACATGCCACATCACTAGATTACCACTACTGGTAGCCGCACACACAGCCTGCTGGTCAGCCAGATACTGTATGCCCACAACACTACCAGTGCCATCTCCTGGTACAAATTCATCATCAACAAGAGACACTATTCCTGTCAACTGAAAAATAATTATGAAAAAAACCATAAATGCCACCATAAACCATAATGTCATGATGACACTTCTCCAAATAATGTTGGTATGGTTAAGAGCTGGAAAAATCAGTAGGAACTTATTGTGTATATTTGTAAATATTTTAAAAGCAAAATTGTAATATATTTGAATTAGTACGATATGTTCTAAATATATGTACTATACCTGTCCAGTGTTTGGGTCAAGTCCAGCCAAATGTGTTGATGTTGCACAGTAAACTGTTCCTGTGTCACAGTCTACACTTGTACAGTTTGCTCCACATATTTCACTCAAGGGAGACAACTCAATAAGGTTAAGCAGTTCCAGGTTCCTCATCTTTTTTTGTTTTTATCTGTAACCGAACATTTGAAATAATATTGGAGTATAAAATAAAGTGTGGGGTTTTCTCTTCTTTAGTCTTTTCTTTGATTGATTTTTTTTTTATTTTCTGACTTAAAAAGACTCTAGCCGTGCGTCCCATTTGCGGATTCCTACCAGTTGTACTAAAGTGGAACACGTTTTAATTTTTTTCATAATGGCAGCACCCATATTAAAGATACCCTTCGAATAAAAAAGCCATGTATGTTTTATATTTAAAATAGAATGAATATAAAAGTGATACCAAAACAGTTTCGGCATACAATGAAAAAAATAATCCAAGTAATTTCATAGGGTATATGTACTCTCTGTTTTGTTATCAACAAAAAAAATATTCCGGTGACAAACGAAAAATCTTGGGTCCACAATCTTGGATACAAGCGGTACACTTCTCAAATGAACCACTTATACCGGTACAGTTCTACTGGTATAGTGTGTTCCATTTGAGTTACAGCAGATTTGTATCGATACAACTGGTAGGAATCCGCAAATGGAATGCATTATTTAATTTTGTTTTTATTTCATGAAACTCATAAACACAAAACAAGGAGCTAGAAGGATTCGTCACTGTCTCTTTACACTACTAAACACCATGCGAGACGCCTATGAACTGGGAATAAAAACCATTTTCTCAACACAAAAAACTTTTCTTATCGAGTGAAACGAAACACCAATGTAAAGTTAATTAAATTTCACAGCGTTTAGTGCTTGCTTTAAGGACCAAAGACTTAGAAGAAATGTCTTAAATTTTCATTAAAAAATATACAACAGCTCATGAAATTACAGCACGCTTCAGAAAGTAAGACGGTAACCCTTGCACCATTAAAGACTGCACCAGTATCATATGAGCATTGAGCGCTGTTTGTCAGCAAGCATATATATCATACATCATGTTGTCACATCTGTAGCAAATCAACAATATCTAAATAATGTACAAAATATATTATGCCGTGTATCGTGACACACGATGATATTTTAAGTATGCAAAAGTATCAAACTGATAAAGTGAACCTTTATTTAATGTGGTGTTACAAATGAATTTTTTTTTACTGTAACCAGTTGATCACTCATGTAAGTGGTAGCCTAACAGTTGATACAATGTAACTGCCTAATCGATCGTCTGTCCTTCAGCGATTATTTAACAAAAACAAATACTAGAAATTTCAAGTTTGTTTTTTTTATACAAAAAATACAAAGTCTTACCTAGGTTTCTTTTTTTATCTAAAACACCATTAAATGCGCTTTGCTGCCTTCCAAACGATATTTCACACGAAATGCATGTTTTGCATCATGGAGGCTGCCATATTGCAGTTCCGCACTTATAATTGACATGAAAAATATCGAAAGACACATATTAGGTCATTTTGCTATATTACACCTAGATATATATATATTTTAAATTAATGACATAAGTTGTTTTTTTTAATCATGGTTTAGATAAATATCATTTAGGAAGAATTTGCTGCTGAAACCGGAAGTTCCACCGACTAGTGTTCGCTTGTAAAGAAAAATGATAAGGATTCACTCACCAACAACATAAATCAGACGTAAAACCATCATTGGCACGGTGATGTATGTTTAGTGCATATGCCATTTGATAAGTGCAATCTTATACTTAAGATATGTGATTATAGATTCTTTAATCTGCCTTTATTTGCCCAAAATTGCATACATCTATATACAGTTGTTACATTCAGTGACATTTTTTTTGTTCGGTGAACTGTGCTAGATCTAAAGGGTTTATGATGTTATAAATATAGCATACGTATTTTAGTAATGGTACTAAGGTTGTTGTTAGTTGCCCTAGCATTGATAAACGATAAGTTGCAAATGTTTATGCATATTAATTAATAATTACCAGATTATGAAAACAATAGCTTTGTGCACAGATCGAGATATATTCAGTCGTATGAGGTAAATGTGACTGTAAAAGTTGTTTTTCCATTTTATAGATTGAGTTCTTTTGGAAACAGTAAAAATGACTTGGATAATATTTGTTATTGCTGATGCAAAGATGTTGGGAAGAAAGATAAAGTTTACGCACGGAGAGTACACAATCTATAACCTACTCCAACAAGGTTATTAACATGACAAGATACATTTTATCATAATATTGCGTTGCATATCCAACCAATGTAATCAGGAT
The DNA here is from genome assembly GCF_041381155.1 of Argopecten irradians. Lineage (NCBI taxonomy): Eukaryota > Metazoa > Mollusca > Bivalvia > Pectinida > Pectinidae > Argopecten > Argopecten irradians. The sequence goes on from NC_091143.1 coordinate 36,328,805, forward strand.
GGAATAAGGCCTCATACACGTATCTCATGTAACTCTGAATTTTAACTTGACCAGTCTCTCACTCATAATGTTTTCTTTCTTTACAGATATAAAACAAAGGAACATAAATATATCATTTTTGAAGATGTCAGCAAGGAACTGATAAACAGCCATTCTGTCTTGATTTGAAGTATGTATCGTGGGAATAATGTTATTTTATCAAATGGATCAGTGGCTTCACCTTATGGTATTATCCCAGGGCAGCAGCAGCAGCAGCGACCAGTTGTGTTAAATTACAACCGTTTTGGTCAACAGGCTCATCAAGCCACATATAGGTACACATTCTTACAACGCCTTTATTAAAAATAGGACCATCAAGGTTTTCTTTAAAAAAAAAAAAAAATTGTTAATTAATGCTTCTGTTACAAAATAAAAAAAAAACTAATTTGCATGCTGTTTTAACTTTGATGTCATGACTGGGGCCAGCATATTTATAACCAACATTCCAGATTACACAGGTGTTGATTACTATAATATAAATCCAGATGGAAAATGCCATACAATTATGCTAGAATAGACAGTAATTCAGATTGAAAAAGGACCAATTTTGACAGGTTATATTAAAATAACAATCTGCTTTAAACATAACTCAGACAGTGATCAATTTGATAATCATTCCCTCTGTCTTAGTATTTTAGAGTTATCTGCTTTTGCAGATAGGTGTTGTTCGTTATGTCATTAAGCTTCTTTGCACGATATGGAATTTTTCTCTGGATACTCTAGTTTTCTTCCAGTATTAGGCCTGGCACTTTTTTAATGACCCTGTTAATAGGACATTCAACTGAATGAAATCATAACAGTCAAAATGAAAATGTTTTCTTGTAAAATAATGATTTGTTCCATTGTTGTTACATTCACTAGCTATCTACCTATGCAAAATAAAAGATAAAAGCTTTATTATCTAATTTAAAGGTGATGTTCTGTTTTATTAGAACTGGACTACCTGCCCAAGCTGTTTCTGGACAGCCACTACGTATGCCAGCAGTGCCTGCTGGCTATGGTTCCCTGCCGTACACAGTCAAACCAACGCCTCTGGTCCCTTCAGTAGCAGTCAGGAGTCAGACTCAGTCTCAGCAGTTTAGTTCCACAGTCATAGGAGGTACTGACAAAATTAATTTTCAATTTTGATTAATACAGTGAACCCTCGATAATCCTGACACTTGCGTCCCCAGTCTAAGCTGACCATCCTCGATTCTCCAGGGGTTCCGATCACTTACGATCTCTACACCCATGGACTATCTCATAGTAAAATTGAAGGCAGCTCAGCGGAAAACATTTGACCAATCACAGGCTAGCAAAGAATTCCTTTGAAGACTACAGAGAGAGCGATGCTTAACATCAAAGCCGCACAGTCGACCACAGTGTACCGTTATACAGCTCTTTTGATGTACATCAAATGACTAAATTACCTGTTCTATTCTGTTACCTCCAGACTTACCATGAGATAGTCCAAGGGTGTAGAAATCGTATGTGATCGGAGCCCCTGGAATATCGAGGATGAAGCTGACAGATATCCTTTACTAAGTGAATAGTCAACTCCTTTCTCTGATATTACTATCCAGATTACGAGTTTTCCAGACAATCAATGTATTGCTGGTTCGCTGTTTGTTGATTGTCAAGACAATTGTTTCAGATAATCAATGTGAATTTACATGAAAAATCATTTAATTTTTTTTTCGAAAATTAACTGAAATACCTTGATAATCTAATAACTGAATGATTAATAAACTTTTTATACATGGTTAATAAATGATTGGTTTATAGACAAAAATTCTTAATCTGTTCATAGTTCATGGCAACAATTGCTTATGGTTTAATTGTGAAAAGCTGATCAACAAATGCATTTGGAAGCAGACTAAATGTTAATTCAAAAGTATACCAGTAATCAGCATGATGAAGATAATGTGATTAATCTACAGGCATTTTTTATTGGTCTAGGTCTCTATAGCCACAAACAATGAGTCCCACAGTATTGAAGTGACTCATTTTCAAAATTCTTTACATACAGAGCTCGGGATGCACACATAGATTTACCACTATGTTATTATTATCCTACACTCTATAATTTTGTGTACTCTCTGTAATTTTGTGTGTTATCTGTAATTTGTTGGGAGTTATCTGTAATTTCCTTTGGAGATACCTAGTATTTATGTAGGGAGGTTCATTTATAAATTAATTGACAGAAGTAATTTCTGATTATTGGTCTTAAAAAAGTGAATTTTTCTTTCCAGGAAATGGTAACACTCAACATTTCTCTTCTGTGAGGAAACAAACACAACAATTCTCAACTGGACCAAAACCTGTCCAAAGTGTACCCAACATCTGTGTGAACGTATTGAACAACAACGCTGCTGCTGGCGCCCCCTTACAGCAGTCTGCTGTCGAAAATGAACATATCCGGAGAGTAATATTGCAAAAAGCAAATATTCATCATAATTCAGCTAGGAGCAAAACAGTCATCACTAACAATACTATTGTGGCCAATAACACAATTATCCAAAACGATACTCATGACACTATCGTAGCTAATAAAACATTGGTAACAAACAATACACTGGTATCTAATAGCACGCTGGTGAAAAATATAAATCTCGTGAATAATTCTCAAATTGCTGTAGCAAACCTTGCTAGTAGAACTCCTAATCTTACACAACAAATCAGATTCGCTAACCAGTACAATGCTGAACTTTTAAAACAGATTGATGAGAAAAGAAAAAAATTAATAGCCCAACGGTATCTCATCAACAAACACAGGCTTCCTCCTGCTGCTCAGGAGCAGGGCAATAGTCAAAAAGAAAACGTAAATTTAGTCCGTCTTCAAACTGAAAAATACCAAGGTAGTGATATCAGAGCGATTGAAGGAAGAATCTCACCTGCCAATTTAGATAGAAGTGCCTCGCCTAACGGCAGTGAAAGAAGCATTTCACCTGAATTGGACACAGAAAAGAAATCATCACCATCTAAGGAAGATAATCCGAGAAGTGACTCACCAAGTGAAGCTGAACCAAGCTGTTCATCCACTGCAATTAAGAGAAACATTTCTCCGTGCGAGTTTGAAAAAGTTGCAAAATCATCTGTAGACCAAATTGAGGAAGAGATTACAGAAATGGCATCAAAGAATTTTGATAGACCACGTAGTAGAGACTCAAGACCAAGTTCAAGGAACTCAGAATCGTATCAGGATCGGAGCTCAGGAAGTGGAAAGTAAGTCTCATCATTATTTTCAAATACATCTTTCATTTTTTGGTGATAATATACATATCTGGGACTAAGATGGCAGAGTGGTTAAGATGTTCAGACATGTTACCACAAGCCCTCCACCTCTGGGTCTCAAGTTTTCATGTGGGGCAGTTGCTAGGTACTGACAGCTGGTCAGTAAATTTTCATTTGGTACTCCATCCTTTAATCATTTACTCGAAGGTATGTTTCAATTTAGTTAAAGTTTAAACGTGGATTGTTATAAATTCATACTTGGAAACTTCATCCCAAGACTTGATTAACACTAAATGATTCAATTTGCGTCTTAAACCTTTTAATCTAAATTTGTGTCTTACGCCTTTAATCAATTATTGAAATCTTCACTAAAACTTTGGAAAATAATATTAAAGCCATATGATATGATTTTGTTATTGAAGGAGACGTGCAGACTCGCCCCATGAGGATACAAAGCGTGTGCGAGGCCTGCAGTGGGGACAAGGTGTTCAGAATGATGTCGCACATTACCAGAATCCTGCTTACGCAGGCACCACCAAGGTACAGGGGCGATACTAATCGTTGTGAGAGTGCACGTGTTGATAGTTTTATCAGGTCATCTGACCTGAAGGGTCAGGATGACCTATAGCCATTGTACTTTGTCTATTGTTGCGCACCATGCACTGTCTGTAAACTTTCAACATTTCAAACTTCTGGAAAGATTATGACATGGTCCTGACCAAATTTTCTTATTATCTAGTTGTTAAAAAAAATTCAAGATTCACAGTCGCCATTTTGAAAAGCAAGTGTGTGATATACCCGAAATTTAGTATGAATTTTAAGGAAATTCTATCTACCTTCAGGGGCGTAGCTAGAGTCTTTTACATGTGCAAATATCATATTTGATAATGCTTGGTATTGCTAAACTATATTTATTAAAATCAAAGGTATAGGACTGTTTTCTACCTGTACCTGATAATTATGTGTTAATATTTAGTACTTAAAAAGTATATGAAAATCTCATGATAAGTCCTGCATGTATCTTGAGTGACTCTAATGGGATTTGATGATAGATTGACAGAACTTTCTTACGTTATCGAATTCTTTTATGTGTAAAAATCAAATTATACATATATGTGAAAAAAATGAATGAATATAAAAACAGCGCCTCATATTGTAAGGCATAAAAGTCGCACTGATTGAAAAAAATAGTATTTTGTCTTCTTAAAGTCAATCTTGACGAGAAGTTTTAATTCTCTATATATACAATGTATCGCTCCAACAAGAGTATGTGTCAGTAGATTGTGCATTTACTAAATAGAATCTTTTCCGCTAAGCCTGCCTATATTATAAGTTGTTTGTTTTTGTCTAATTTGACTTTATATTTGGCAAAAAAATAAATAAAAAGCCTAATAATATAAGCAGGTTTTAGCAGACTAAGTAGAATCTACTCTGTGTCACTATAATTTGCGAGGTGTCACTTTCGATATTTCATCTGTCGTCCTTTGACTTTGCGTGTCTTTCGTTTTAATCTTGAACAAGCCATATTGTGTCTTTATAGAAGATTCATATTAACGCATAACGTAAATTTCAGTATTAATAATTTTAGATAAATCATCTACGTAAACGTTTATGTTATTTTAACTTTGATTTTAATTTACATTCAAGACTTTGACGGATCTACATAGATGTTTTAACTTTACAAGACAATGAATAACCCATACTAGGATTTTTTATGTGCAAGCCCGGGCTTTTGTTTTAAAGAGCAAGCTACGCCCCTGACCTTAAGCTATTGGTTGGTCCAGAAAATAAAATATGACAGCCGTTTTGTTAAGGTATTGTGCAAAAAGAACAGTGTGATTGAGTTGAAACTTACCTGAAATTATCTTTGCCCATCTATCTCTAGCACCGAATCTGTATTTGCTGCTACTTCGTTTCAGGCAAGCCAGGACATGTTGGATTACTTCCTCAAAAACCACCAAACAGAATCAGCCTTACAAAAGAAGATGGAGTTACGTGACGCTCTACTAGCTATAATAACGGCTGCCTTCCCTTGTAAGATCTTTATTCTCACTATCTTCTCCCCTTCATGTTTGTACTTTTGCATATATTACTGTTAAAAGCTAAAAGATAACCATCAGATAATTTGAATAGTTATTCCTTATTAAATTGTCATTGACTTATCTGTGTTCACTTTATATTCTAATTTATAAATCACAAATATTCTTATAGTTTAAAGGCCCACTACCTTTCCGGAACAAAACATAAAGGTTTCTAAAAAAAACCATTAATAACATCAGAAAATATATATATCGATGGCCTAAGAACACCTAAGGTCACAACACCAAACATATGCAAAATTTCCCACGAAAAATATATATGATAACAGCGGAGAGCCATTTCGCTGTTTTGCCGTCTGGCGCAGTGATAGTCAGCTACCGCGAGGTATTTAGGACGACGGCGGGAAACATAAGACAACCTGCATTTAGAAAATAAACATTTAATTATTTTTATGAAATTGTTCAGAAGGTGATGATACGTGTAGTATTAACGGTAAGTTATTAACTTTTGTGATTCTACAAAATTATCGATCTTGTTTTACATTCCCGTTTTATAAATTCAAAGCTGTTTCGGAAAGGTAGTGGGCCTTTAAACAAAGTTGGAATACTACATTACTAGCATAATTTTCTGTCGAGTAATTCTTCAGAATTTTTTGTCATCAATTAATTGGTAAGAACAAATAGTTTGAAGGAAACAATTTCATAAAATTGTAATGATGCTCAAAAGTAATAGTATTTTGAAAATGAATCCATGGATAATTATGCAAATATTATGAGCTGGGTACAATTATCTGTCTGTATGCTGAATTTGGTTTAAATGCGTTAATATATTAACTCAGACAAATTCAATGGAAAATTGTAAAAATACATACTGCTTAGAAGATATAGGAAAAATTAACAGTGTAGAAAGTCTTTTGACCTGAAACTACGTGCACACAGTATATGTTATATAACTGATTTTGTTTGACAGATTGCAGTCTATACATCAGGTGGTCCTCTATATATGGGCTCATTTGGTCCTATATGTATGTTTCATATACGTTGTAACTGATTTTTGTGTGACAGATTGCAGTCTATACATCATGGGGCCCTCTATGAGCGGGTTCGGTAAAATATGTATGTATTATATAACTGATTTTGTTTGACAGATTGCAGTCTATACATTATGGGACCCTCTATGAGCGGGTTTGTAGAATATGTATGTGTTATATAACTGATTTTGTTTGACAGATTGCAGTCTATACATCATGGGGCGCTCTATGAGCGGGTTTCGTAGAATATGTATGCATTATATAACTGATTTTATTTGACAGATTGCAGTCTATACATCGTGGGGTCCTCCATGAGCGGGTTTGGTACAATGTCCAGTGATATGGATCTCTGTCTCAGTATTAGTGACCAACATGTAAGTCTGAGAATCAAAGTAAAACACCATTTATAATATATAATAATATAATGAACCTATTGAGATCCACAAAATCTCTTCGTTAAGTATACATGTACATATTTCAGATATCTTTGATCGGGAATTAAAATTATTACTTTTTAACCAAGAGTTTGTTATAAGTGTGTTCATGATATAAAACATGTTTTACCTTACTTGTAGATATTTGAAAGACATTCTTTGAAAATTTATTGAAAGATCATTATCTTGTTGATTTACAAACTCCAAATGACAGAAATCAGATTTTCTATAATTCCTTTCAGGTCTTTGTAGTTTTATAGAAAAAATACCAGTCAGTCTTAAGTTTTATATGCATAGGAATACAATCAACATTCTGTATTTATCAAATACTGTAAAGACACTTCAGTTAAATTAAAGTTTAGAGCATGGCAGAATTGGAACAGACATTGATAAATTGGTGCACAATAGATCAAACTTTTCTGTAAAATACTAAACATAGCGGTAATGCTGCACTAAGAGAAATTGAAATTCCTAATGTAAATTCTGACTTTGTATTCCTACAGATTGACCAAACAAAGGAAGCTCCAGAGATTCTGTACCATATCAAAAAGGCCCTGGCTAACTGTAGTAAGTTGTCTTCCTTCTTTAGATAGCATAGCCTTCATAGTAAATTTTATTTTTCATTAGTTTTCCTCTGCAGGAGAGATTACATAATTACAATACACTAGCTTTTTTTTTTAAATGTATTTTAAGTCTGCTTCATAAGAAACCATGGAAATTAATCACTGTAACGATACAGTATATGACTCAAAATTACAAAATTAAAAAGGTCATTGGGCATAAATGCTGAAATTAAGTTGCCATGAAAATTAGGTGGTTCACAGACGTGGTTGCCTCACCCGGTTTTAGCAATGTTTTCTGATTGGCACTCAGCATACAGGGAATGGGACGACTGGTTCGCCCGTTGTCAGTATAATGTGACCGGATGGGGTGTGTTGCTTGGTGTCTTCGGCGGCATGCTTCAGTGATATATCACTATAAAAAGGGCAACAGTTCCACTATACAAGAAGACACAACATGAATATACCGCAGTCTCCCAAAACACGCACCTTGCATAACATACTCGCAACACACCGCATACATGGGAGGCCGTCCTTGCAAGACCATAGCTGTTAATGGGACGTTAATTAATCAAACAAACAAACAATCTCACGTAATCATATTCTGTTTAACATGTGATCAGTTCAACTAAAATGATAGAAATTCTGACATTCCACTATAAAATTAGTCAACTGGTTTGATTTTACTAGATGGAAGTAAAATGATATTTTTTTCCTCCAAAAAACCTTATTATTCAATTTTGTGTATTTACAGCTTTCTTAAGGGACGTAGTAGTCATCAGAGCGAAGGTGCCAATCCTCAGGTTCACAGATAAAATCAGGTGACTTTTACTTTTCTGTACTTTACAACACTAAAACAAAGGGAATTTCAGACCAGACATTTCCAGACTAATTATCCTATTAGTTTCCTTTTAAACCCCATTGCTAAAAGGTTTTGTTGAAAGGTTCCACCATTGAAATCGTGTTGGATGTAGAAATCAGATGTAATTGCAAATTCTGTATTTGCATATTACAGAGTTATCTGCCCTTGCGGGTAGGTGGAACCTGGTATAGATTGTGATGTCATGTGTTTGCGAACATAACATCATAATCAGAGAAATGATGTGAATTTCACTCACAAAAGAATGACTTTACAATGGATACCTACCAGCAAGGGAGGTAAATCTGTAATATGCAAATACCGTTATAGAATAGTTATAAATGGTGTACTACTCCAATTTTATACTATTGAAGATGGACATTTTTAATATTGGCTATTTTGGTTTTATCTTATCCATATAATATTTGTAAATTTTAAAACATTTTTATTTTGTTTGTAGTGAAGTGGAATGTGACGTGAATGTCAACAACGTTGTTGGTATCAGGAATACTCACCTTCTACGTTACTACTCTCAGGGTAAGATTAACACTGACAGTCTAAAGTGGATAATTTTGGTATTTTAATTGATCATTATCATATTAATCTGCTATATACAAAATCTGGACAATATGAATGTGGAATTTTTATTTTTTTCCAAATTAGATACATGTTTGTCGAACAAGAATGTTTATCATTAGTATAATAGCAATGTTGTATTAATTTGTAAAATAAAGAACATTATTCACAGCAGGCATCCTTTCTTCTGCACCTGAAGATGTGATGTTATTTGTTCTCATTAGGAAAATTGAACTGTCGAATTAGGAAAATTGAACTGTCGAATTTTAAAAATCTACGCAATATGCTAAGTAACATTAGAATTTTTGAACTGTCGAAAACATTTTCTTAAAAATCCAATCTATCCAATATGCGATATAACAATAGAATTTTTAAGACATCATACCTTGTCTCTATCTTCTTCAGTTGACTGGCGAGTAAGGCCCATGGTATTGTTTGCCAAGAAGTGGGCTCGTTTTCACGATATCAACGATGCATCCAAAGCCACCATTTCCAGCTATTCTCTCAGTCTTATGATCATTCACTATCTGCAGTGTTAGTATCACACACAGAAATTTCAGAATTTCACGATAACTTAGCTATTTTCTCTTTGTTTCCATATGATATAAACTAATATCTCGATGGAAATGTCGTGAAAATTTCAAAAATATGTGAAATAATGCACATTGAAAATCTTGGATTTCCACTCTAAACCAACCTATTTTTGTGGTGACTTCATTTCGTGTAATAATGCATAACTCTTTCGCAGCAATTTATTTTCATAATTAATGGTTACAATCTATATTGAACACAGTTTAAACGTTTCCTTGACAATTTATTTTTGCGAATTCTATACTCTCGCAAAATACACAAAATTCGATCTTGTGTGAAAATATGTTGGTTTACAAAATATAAGTATACTGTGAGTATACCCAGTACAAAGTATACTGGGAGGAATTACCCATAGGTCACCCTGTCCTGTCCTGTCACTGTCTTTTCCTAATTTCCTCGAGTCTTGCAAAATACTCAATAATGAGTTCAATACGATATTAGATGATCTATTCTTATTTTGTGAGGATCTAATCACTGATTGTCTAATTGATTGAAACATTTTGGATGATATTTCAGGTGGCTGTAGTCCTCCAGTCCTTCCATCGCTACAGAAACTACATCCAGTGAGTATCTGTTGTTGGGAATCATCCTAAGCACTTTACAGAGATACATCCAGTGCTTGTTCAATTAGAAACTTGTTTGGCTTAGTGGTAAATGGGTCTGACATTGTACCCCTACTAGTCCTCTACTGTCATCCTGAATACTCTAGGGGTTACTATCAATGTCCTACATGATATCCAACCCTGGAATATGTTATACCAAAACTGAAAGCATTTCAGGAGAAACAATCTGGCCTTCAGAGACTTTCCTTGAAAGTTACAGAGATCAATAAAGCCGTCAGTCCATCATTGTGTATGTTATTCAATCCTTTTGATGTACATCAAGGGACCAAACTACATAATCCATCTGTCGTATCACACAGAGCCTTCAGTTTTGCTATAGAATTGTCCAGGGGCGGATATTCACCATTATATGTACATATGTAGGATAGAACTATTCCACCCTCGGGTACAGAATTTTGGGTCAGAACCGAGGCTTGCCGAGGTTTCTGAACCAAAAAATCTGTACCCGAGGGTGGAATAGTTCTATCCTACATAATTTACATATGAAAGAGTTATTTTCTCACATTGCTAATGCTTGTCGAATTACTTGCACGAAAGGTGAGGCAGCCATTTTGTGACAAAATCTCTACTTCTTAAATAATCAATCGATTAAAAAGATAAGAACTCATCAAAATTTGGTTTATATTGAAAATATAAACAAGAAATCTTAGGTAAAACGGTTTGAAATGCAAATTAAACAAATTAAATGGTAAATAAATCCGACAAATCAATCGAAATAGAAGAAAAATGACGTCAACTTTGGCTGACATGACGTCATGTTATTGTTTTTTCAATTGTGACGTCACAGCTATGTAAGATAGATTTATCTTACATAGCTGTCTTTCATGGGATAACTCTATCTTACATGGCTAGCTATGTGAGAAAGTAATATCCACCAATATTGAGGACCTCTTCTGCTGTCTTGTTATTTTGGGGTCCATTTGGTTATAACGTATCAGAAGTTATGATCTGTCATAATGAATACTATTTCTTTGGTTTTTCAGAACTTGTTTGCAAAAAACATTGACATTCGGAACCTGAAAATGAATCATCAAATGGACTTTAAGGTTCAGAATCGCCAGCCCCTTGGTGACCTGTTTGAGGGGTTCCTGGAGTACTTCACAGACACATTCGAGTTAGTACATTGAATGATTTACATTACTTTACTTGATGAAGGGAATTGCAGTCAAAACTGTCTCTAAAGACCACCTAAGAGGCAGAGGGAAAGAGGTCTAGTTTAAGCAGTGGTCTTTAGACAAAGGTGGTCGCTAAGGTTGCTTGACTGTATAATAATGAAGAAAATTCTAAAAGTGAATAATTACATTTTCAAAATTGTTAATGGGTTATCTTTCATATTTTTTCTGGAATAATCATTCTACATCTGTTAAAAATACTATTGAAAATTTACGAAAAGCTTAGTGTTTCTGATAGATATTATGAAGAGAAATTGTAAATACAGTAAAATCTCATTTCTTCTACATCAGCAGGGCAGTGAAAGGGATCAAGTTTGAATTGTAATGTTCATTTTGAAGTTTGGACAACAGGATCTTCTCGGCTGTTGTTTTCAAATTATCCTGGTAACACCATTTCAAGGTACAAGATAGACTAAGAATACTTTATTAGTGATTTCCGTCGTTTTTCATTTGCAGCTTTGACAACGATGTCATAAGTGTGAGACTGGGTACACGTATGACAAAACGTATGGCCGTAGTCCAGTCAGGGGAAGAAAAAAGCTGGAAACTTCTCAAAATTGAAGGTAACTTTGTAATGTTTCATCTGCTATTGTAGGTATTAAATATTTCTAGTTTTTGTTTGCGAAAACATTGTATCCTTTGTTATGTCATGGAATTATTTTGTGTTTTAAGTTTATATTATGGCACTAGCAATTAGCAAATTTCATATTATGTTATTCTAATATGGATCCCTTATTTTACATTATTGCATTAAATAATTGTATTATGGCACTAGCAATTAGCAAATTTCATATTATGTTATTCTAATATGGATACCTTATTTTACATTATTGCATTAAATAATTGTATTATGGCACTAGCAATTAGCAAATTTCATATTATGTTATTCTAATATGGATACCTTATTTTACATTATTGCATTAAATAATTGTATTATGGCACTAGCAATTAGCAAATTTCATATTATGTTATTCTAATATGGATACCTTATTTTACATTATGGCATTAAATAATTGTATTATGGCACTAGCAATTAGCAAATTGCATATTATGTTATTCTAATATGGATACCTTATTTTACATTATGGCATTAAATAATTGTATTATGGCACTAGCAATTAGCAAATTGCATATTATGTTATTCTAATATGGATACCTTATTTTACATTATGCATTAAATAATTGTATTATGGCACTAGCAATTAGCAAATTGCATATTATGTTATTCTAATATGGATACCTTATTTTACATTATGCATTAAATAATTGTATTATGGCACTAGCAATTAGCAAATTTCATATTATGTTATTCTAATATGGATACCTTATTTTACATTATGGCATTAAATAATTGTATTATGGCACTAGCAATTAGCAAATTTCATATTATGTTATTCTAATATGGATACCTTATTTTACATTATGGCATTAAATAATTGTATTATGGCACTAGCAATTAGCAAATTTCATATTATGTTATTCTAATATGGATACCTTATTTTACATTATTGCATTAAATAATTGTATTATGGCACTAGCAATTAGCATATTTCATATTATGTTATTCTAATATGGATACCTTATTTTACATTATTGCATTAAATAATTGTGTCTTTTATGTTATATATAAATTAATATGATAGAGCATTTTGTCTCTTATGTTACATTATCGCATTAAATAATGTTGTCTTTTATGTTAAGCTAAATTAATATGGTATTCGGGCATTGTGTCTCTTATATTACATTATGGCTTTTGTAAAGATGCTCCACCGCCGACAGAGCATAAATGATATTCATCATTTGAACAATAATTGGTGTTTAATCATATATATATATATGCCTAATTAACACAAAAAATAACATAAAATAATTTATTTCGCCTTTGGTGCATGCGCAATCATTACTTTATTCTATATAAGATATAGTGCCACAGATTTTTTTCGGGATGCAATTAATTATTTTTTATATTTTTAGCTTGAAGTAAAATTAGAAGCTCAAACTTTTCAATGGTGGTAATGGTGTAAATAAGTAACTTTTTGTAACTGAAGAAAAATACAAAATCGTCTGCTCCTGTTTTTGATAGTGAAAAAAATACCATTTGTCAGCGGTGGAGCATCTTTAAATATTTGTGCATTTTATTTTACAGAGCCATTTGACTTAACTAACACAGCCAGGTCTTGTTATGATCAGAACATCTTTGAAAGAGTGAAGCGGGTCATCCGAATTAGTCATCGAAAGCTGAAACAAACAGGAAAGATGTCATCACTGTTTGAACAGCCATTCTGAGTTTTGGACAAAACAGATGAAGAAATGTATCTTGGGATATCTTATTATCATGCACTCTGATTTATAAGGTTATAACAGCAGAAGTGAACAAGTGTGTGCTCAACCAACAGCCTTGAATTTCCAATTCATGCTTGATTCCGTACCTAACTACAAAGGGCAATCAGAATGGTTTGAAATAAAACAGAGATTAAATCTTACATGTTAAAAGACGTATAGAAAAGCTTTAAATGTGAGCTGGAGGAACAGAGAGTATATAACCATAGGATCTCCAAACACTAAAAGCCATACAAGTTATAGCTTTAACTACTAGAACCTTGGTCTTTAATAGAAGAAACTTTTTGAAATTTCTCTTTAATTTTCTACGACAATAACAGATTTTCTGTCTGGAACAGATTTGACTACAGTCGTGGTTAATGTGTACTTTTCTAGTCTGAATAGCACTGACGTTTGGCTATCTTCATTATACATAAGATGCAGGCAATTTGTGATTAAGAAGTGTATATATATCTCTGAGTTCAATGGAACAAGTGGCACAAGCTGTGTTGACTGGGGACACGACCAATTGAAACATTTTTCAAAAGATACCCATTATAATCAGTCTTAAGTACACACTGAGATACTACATAGTCTGTGATGCAAGATAAATGTTAAAAGTCCTGCTACACAAGGACAGCAGCTTCTAGAGTGGTATTAGCCCTGTTTTCTAGAGAAATCACAATAAATGTTGAGAACTACGGAATCTGTGACAAAGGCTTGGATGAAGGAAATGTGTTGTAAAGGATCTCAGCAAGTGAAGGACTCTGAAGGAGATATTGACACCAGCTGGATATGTGTATATGTATCCTTTCTATCAACATGAGTGTATATGAATATTTCAATGAACGACTTGACTTATAAATATGTGTTAAATGTTCAAGCTAATACACTCTGTCAAGAAACTGTAAGAAATTCTGCAGAATTATATAATTATGAAGGTATTTCTCAATTTGCTGTGGGTAAATCTGTTGACTGAAATACAGCAAGAAATTCCTATTTGTGATGGATGTGTCCTCGTATATATACATTTATCCGAAATCCAATGTCCAAAGTTTGGATTTTCAGTAAATCACCCTTAAGACTCCACACCCTATTTTGTGAATGACATCGTTTGCCGACATGTTTGATAACCTAAAATTTGGTGATGGGTGTTCTCTTATTGTGTGACTGCCAACAACCTTAAGATTGGTATCAGTATTTCTGTCCACATGATAGTGAATGAAGATTGATGTTGGTATTTTATATGTAGATGCTATTGATACATGTAGTATTGTAGAATAGATTACTGGTATATGTTAGGGAGATACCAGTAATCAATGTCATATGTGTGATAGTGCCACTAGTACTACATTCAGATACATTGGTACATTTCTCATTTGACTACAGTGATTTATTTAATTAGAGGAGTTCAACAGTAAATGTGTAAATGGTGCTAGTATTGTAGCTAAACTGTGAAGTTTAAACTAGTATTGTAGGTAAACTGCAAAGACTCAAACATTTCCAAAACAATTATAACGAGTACTTTGAGCTTTACATCCCATAATGACTATCATAGGACCTATAATGGTAATAGACATTCATTATAGACTTATCTATGATGTTGGGTGTTTTGAATTCTCAGCGTTAGACAAAACAACTGGAGATACTGAATATTTACACTGCGATATTAGTCACTTATAACAATGGTAAATGGATGAATATTGGAATACAGTTTATGTTAATGAGGAGCATGATCACAATTAAAACGATAATCAATGATATAAATAATAGTATTTACTGTACAGAAAGCTACAGATGTATATATGATTATATTATTTAGGGCCGAAGAAGTGTATATTTGTTCACTAACAAAGGTAGGTGTTGTACAACCTTACTGATATACTAAATGTTTTATATGTTAAATCTTATACTATGATTATAACTCGCCCGTGGTGAGGGAATTTGATTTTTCCATAGTTTTGAGACCAATAACTACTACACATTGCCTGATTGCTTAGAATTTATAATCATTCCTATGTCCCAGTTATGTGTTCAAATTCTGTACTAATATTATTAGTATCATCATTTGATATTATTGATATAATTTTTAAGTGAAGGCATTGAAGGCAAGGGGTTGAGGAATTCAAAGCATCAAGACAACTAACCCTTTAATATAAGAATATTCCAATTTAATCAGATAAAACCAGCGTTGATGCTTTGATAAGTTGAATGGCTTCTAAATATCTCCTAGAAGCTATTAGGTATATTTATTAGCCAACTATATATAAATGTTGGTCATAAAAATACGAAAACATCCTTTTTCTATCAAAAACAGTAGCAGATAAAGTATTTTTCTTGAGTTATAAAAATTGCTTACTTAACACCATTACCACCATTAAAAAAGTTCAGCTTCTTATTTTAAGATGAAAATATTGAAAATAATGAATTGTGTTCCAGAAAAATACACTGCACTATGTCCTATATAAAACTCCAGATTGCACATCCACCAAGTTATTTTGTATCATTTCATATATATTTACATGAGTAAACACAAATTATAGACCAAATCATGAATATCATTTATGCTCGATTACAGTGGAGCATCTTTAATATACATGCATTTATTATTAAAAGTTTTAAAGGGACAATTCACTAGGGCTAATTCTTTTACATAACCAAAAAGCAAAATGTGGCATAAATGTATTGTTTTACATTTCTTATGAAACGTATTACATAAAATATTGACAAATTCCACGTCATTGTTGAGTATTTTAGTTGATACCGTTGTAATTACAAATCGTTGATCAATACGATTAAGCAGGTACAAAATGTACGCTGTACCTGTACCCAAGCCAAAGTCATGCACGTTAAACAAATGAACTACATAACCACAGAGGAGGTGATAAATGATTTTTTAGGCAAGACAATTCACCTAATAAGGTAAACGCACTACTGTCAGAGTGATTTGAGCAGTTCTAGACGAAAGTTGCATTACTCTACGAGCAAGGGACAGAGTTCGGCATACAAGATGTTTGACCACAATGTGTAATGGTGGACAGCGAGCGAGTTGAACATTTCGCACGCATTTCACCACCATGGAATTTTCTGGCATATCACAGTAAAACCGACTGATCTAATTTCTATTGGAACTGAGTTTTATATTTATGTTCTCTTAGACTGAATTGTCCCTTTAAATAAGTTGCTGAAGTCATTGACAGATACAATTCACATTAAGAATACTGTCTAGTGTGCCATGTAAACGTCTACACATATATATACATGATAATGTACAGTTGTAATTTAATGTATCAAATATTCTAGTTTCTTATTGGTGTATTTATGAATTATGAGTGGTTTTCCCATTAATGTGGTAATGTCGATTCATTTTATTTCAATATTCAGCATATAGCTGTTGCATTACCATTGAGTATATGACATGATGATAATTAGTTGAGTAATCAAAAGCATGTGGGTGCTGTATATGTGTCGTCCGATGTTTTTTGTTAGTAAATGTACGTGAAGTGTGAATTTAGTAACCTTAGTTCTTCATGTACTAAAATTATAATTATTTATTTCAATTAGTTGTTAATAATTCGGTAGTAAAGATAAATGTTTAAGATGGGGTAGGTTTTCGGAAATATTTGAGATGGGTTAGGTTTTTGTGAACTGTGTTACTTATTACCAAGCAGGTATTTCACATTGTATCATGTCATACAAAAATTACCTACTATATTACATTGAAGAAAATCATTACATAATAAATCAGTAATATTGCGATGGTTTATTTGAATTCTATATGGAACCCATGTTTACCAAACCTAATTCAGTGTATATTGTTTACTGGTAACTTGTACTGAAGGGATTAATATAACTTGGCTGAGCTCAACTCGATTTATGCTCTTCTGAAAAGAGAAGTCTTCTCAGAAGATCTTTCAGCCTATAGACGGAAGACCTTCTGAAGTAGAAGAACTACGATTGAGTGAACGGGAGGTATATTCTAGAAGTAGAAGGCAAATCAAGTTACAGCTCTGTATTTTTCCAACACCTTGGCCAAGAATAATTAATAATCATTTGATTTTCTATTACATTTCCACCCCCTTTTTTCAATAAGCAAAATTTCAATTTATGTCCATTTATTGATCATTTTCACTCATGCATATACATATCAAGTGATTTTGATATTATGCCAACATCTTAACTAGCTATATCCAGAACTCGGATGTACTTAGCATAGGTATGCAGAAATGAGTAAATCATTGATTTGTGTTCCCCTACATTAGTTTGTGATTTAGTCGATGGGATGAGAGATGGAGTTCTTTGTTATTTGTAATCAGCGAAATGATACCGAGATGTGTATATCTCATTAACTGTGGTGAGAAAGAACTCATTGGAAATAAATATTTTTCGTTACTTTTGAATTTGTTCATTTATTTTACTACGTGAAAAAAAGTATTACATGTTTTTCTATAAAAATGATATAGTTTGATCGGTTGTTTCTGTGAAACTTCTGTTTGCTGAATGAGTTCAATAACATGTGAATGTGCATAAAATTATGTCCCTACCTTTAACCTTTGTAACATTCTCGTTAGATGTCACAACGAAATATTTCTCTTTTCAGTCATCCCCAATATTCCATGGATTACTATCTCTGTCGTAATATCCACACCTGTAAAACTGAATGTAGTTCAGGAGAGAAAAAAAGACCAATTACAGGCCTGCAGAGATTTCCTTTGAAGATTACAGAGAGAGCAACACCTAACTTAAGCCACACAATGTACAGTTATTCAATTCTTTTTCTGTTCATCAAGGGATGTAACCACTTGTTGTCACACAGAGCCTTCAGAACTTCAGAACGACATAGTCTGGGGTGGATATTATGGCATTGATAGTAACCCCTGGAATATCCAAGATGCTTTTCAGTAAAATGCTGCAAAGTCACCTTTAAATATTAATTTTGGTGATAATGGACAAAGTTGTACAAACAAATACTTGAGTGGCTACGGGATCAAGGGCCAATACATATTAAAACAATATCAAGAAAGCTGCACAGTAACAAATGGTTTTATTATCATTCAGCTTTGGCACAACTTTTAACATATTCCCATATACAGTCACACAGTCACACATTCCTTTTGTTAAAATCGTTCATAAAAAGTGTAAATAACATTAAATGTTTAAAAGTATGACTCAAATGACATTAGATTTCAGTACATGAAATCTGATGCTTAAACTTACTGACCCATATATAGATGTGACAGACACACAAGGTTTTTATGTACATAATTTTCTAGTTCATGTACATATAGATGCGACAGATACATCATATATACATCATTTTCTGGTTTATGTTTATATAGATGTAACAGATACATCATATATACATTATTTTCTGGTTTATGTACATATAGATGTGACAGATACATCATATATATATATATATAGATGTAACAGATACATCAATCATGTGTATATAAATATACAAGCTGAGTATCTTGCTCTAATGATATTTTTACATTATTTGTATGACTGCTGAATTGCAAAATCGCCTATCAACAGCATGCATGCTGCCTTGTGTGAATTTAAACAGTGTTAGTGATTTTTTTCATCTTCTTTCTTTTTTTTTTTTTTTTTACAAAATGTTAAACGATTTACAAAATGTTAAACGATTTCAAGAAGACAAATTACGAAACAGACTATCAGTTGATTATTGCCTAAAAAACTTCATGGACATGATAAATTATATGGAATGCTTGGATAGCAATTGTGATTGACCTCTGGATAGTCTGACGCTTAACTGATCAAGCTAAAGAGAAGTTCTCTCTAGCTGAGCGATATCGTTTGGCTAGTATTGACCAGGGTTACAAATATGCAAGTCAATATCCAAAATCTAAAGAAAACACTTAAGTTAAAAATAGTTAAAAATAGATCTGAAGTATTTTATTTTTGAAAGATGATTTATTAAAAGTTTCAAGAACATAAAAAGAAATGATGAAAACTTAAAACATGATTGTACATAACATTACACATACATAAAGTCACTAAAATTAATTTTCAAATAAAACATAAACCTCTAACAAGCACTAACAAATTTCAAGTACATAGAATACAAACTTTATCACAAAAGAAATTTTAATATTGTACAACAATTCTTCAAAGTCCTCCAGCATCAGTGTTTGATTGCTCATATCAGTGCTGTATATACAATAACACAAGCCGGATACTTAAAACAGAAGGTCGATGAAAACTTTAGGATAATGACATGAACCACATTTCTGTCAAAGTTTTCTGCACGCAAGAGATAATGCTCCTGTATATGAATACACAACCAGATAATGGTCACTGACTCGTTTTGGTATTACCCATAAGAAATTGCCTATTCTAATAGACCATATGGTAACAGCATCCAACACTGGTAAAACTTTGAATATTCAAAACTCAGATATTGACATATTATTATTGCCTGTCATATATTCAGGTGATTAAGGCATAATTTAAGTTTCAGCACTGTAATTTTGAAATTTATTATGGATTCTACAAGAAAGACCAGGAAAATTGCATTTAGTTGACCTATGACCCTGAAGTCAAGGTCACAATTACCTTACCACTTAACTTTATCAATATGATTAAAACCACATTCTGATTTTATCAAATTATATGTATCAATATTTATAGAAAGATTACAGGAGTTTACTGTAAAAACCAGATCCAAAGGAAGTCTTCATTAAAACTGAAACATACTTAAAAACAATTTTATAAACATGCTGTATATCATATTACAATATCATTATGATTAAGAGATCAAGGGTAGGGAACAATTAAAAATTGAGAATTCTAATCATGACAATGAATAAAAGGTATCATCAAAATCTTAGAGTAACTAATTAATAGTGATAAAAAAATGTGTTTTTTACTTATTTATTTTCAATATAAAATGTTTTCAAGGTTAAGATACATCTGTAATTGTGAAAATGTCAAAATTTGTCCACCTGAGTTATAAAATACAAAGTTAAGGTATGTCAGAAATATAAAAGGTATATTGCACATTTGCTTTGTGATTATTAAAGACATTCTTTATCAAGATGCAGTGAAAATATGGTTGACCCATCAAATGACTTTGGGCTATTCCATTATGTGTATCAAATTTAATTCAGAAGTAGAGATATATTCCATTATTGGGTTTTTCCCTTAACAAATTATGGAGGGGGGTGGGGTGCAAAAATATCTAATAATATATATCTTTTATGTTTATTTCTTCAATCTGTTAGCTCTGATTGTAGTCATATCGATATTTAGGATGACCGTCATATGCCATGAGCTGACTGTTGATCAAGCACTGTATCATCCATTCTGTTGATACTACAGGCACGTTGAGCTGTTTGGCCCGCCGGACGACACTGTTGGGGCAGGACTTGTCTGATAGAATTACATTGACTGAAAGAAAATAAATCATATTTTTTTTTATATTTCATTTTTAACACAAAATAACTATAAAACAGAATTACACAGAAAAAATACTGTGGGAAAAAGGACACCACCTATCAAATTAATGTATTAAATTTAGTGATTGAATGCTTGAATTGATATGATGATATAAGTCCTTGTGAAAGCATTGTAAATGGGACACTTTTAAAGTGGAGGAAAGCCTGAGTATCCAGAAAAAACATTGATGACTTATGCCAACTGCTTTGCTCCTGCCCAATGTAGCTTGACATTTAATGTGGCTATGCAGTCTATGACTAATGGTAACGCATTATACTTCTAGGTACATTTAACAGGAAATGGGTTTTACCACATTAATATATCTGTAGGAACACATTAACTGTAAATGTTGACGTCCTGGGTTTATGACATTAATATATGTAGGAACAGACTATCTGAAAATGTTGACGTCCTAACAGTATTACCTCGTTGGTTACGTGTCTGTATCTTGGTCTCCGCCTCCCCTCCTGCTATCCTGACAATGGCTGTCCATTCCTCCTTAAATTTATCACTCTCAGACTCCACCATGACCTTCATATTGACTAGTAGATTTAATGTCGGCTTCCTGTAAAGTAGAATTTTTCAAGATTTCAAAGTACATGTACATTAAGATAATTTTACAAATATCAGACTTAAATGTTATAATTTAAGCCTGCACAAGTTTTTTCATTAATGTAGGTAATGTAATTACAAATCTCAGAATCTCAATTGACAGACCATGTTGGTACTGCAGACTATAAACGATTTATTTTGATACAGGTCACAGTGACCTACATTTGATACAGGTCACAGTGACCTACATTTGGTACATGATAGCAAGTGGACCAGAGCCCCAAGAATTTGGCTCCAGCAAAAGTTTCTGTTTGAGATAGAGATGAACTCTAATATTTACCATTCCATTAATCGCCTCTTCTCAAGACTGATACCAGATGGTAGTATGTAGGCCTTGTGGTCTAATAGTTCTTCCTTTCAACACACAAAAACATCATATCAAAATACACAATTTTTCATAAAAAAACCCCAAAGTATTCATCTTGCGTAAATACATAATAACTTTTGCTATATTCTGATAACAAAACTGTCCTTTTCTTTTTTATAAAGGCTTATCAAACAGAAATTTGGTTAAGTCATTAAAAAAAAAAAAAAAAATTATACACCACATGGAGATGCTTGATGCTGTTCCAGATTAGCTACATTATTTTCAAAATTCATCAATATTATATTATGTTACCTCTGAATAACAATCGTAGACCCACACATGGGACAGACAGAGAAGTCCTGCGGCCAAACACTGGAAATACTTCACGGTTCTCTGGTAGCTATCTGACAGTAATATACACTGACGAGCAGACGACACCTGTCAAACAGAATTCTAATGTTAAAAGAAAAATTTCTTTATCCAATTGAATAAAGCAAAGAAATAATTTTGAAAGACAATGCATGATCACATTTGACACATGAAATAAAACAAAATCCACTTTTACAGCCAAATTTCGATATAATGAATACCATAATCGACTTAATAGAACCAAGCTTGGATTTAGTCTTTCATAAAATTATTGCACAAAGTGAGCCAGAAATCACGTTGCAAAAGAAATCAATAAACCTAAGAAATCTACACAGTTTTCATGATTTCAGTCTGCATTTAAAGTCCCATTATGTTTTTATGAATGCTCTACAAACTAAACATCGATGATCCTTATCAATTTATTTTTATTTAATTTTGTTCAAATATGTACTGTTTCGACAAAAACGCATATTTGTAAATATATATATAAATAGAACACGTAAAT
Organism: Argopecten irradians; assembly: GCF_041381155.1. Taxonomy (NCBI): domain Eukaryota; kingdom Metazoa; phylum Mollusca; class Bivalvia; order Pectinida; family Pectinidae; genus Argopecten; species Argopecten irradians. Next base: position 36,351,515 of record NC_091143.1, read on the forward strand.
GTGTATCTTAATAAAGCGTGTACCCGCTTCGCTCTTACCTGTGTTCAGTGCATTGTATGGTCTCGTGCAAAGCTGTTTGTTTGCTTAATACTAACTTATTCCCACGTAATTGACTCCCTAACTATTTTCATATGACCAATGTTTGATAATAGTTTTTAAAGGATTTTAAAGATTATAAGTAGAATTTTAATTAATGTATAAAGAGACTCATTTATTAGAAACGACGAAAATAAGGTCTGTCAATATCTATCAGTTGACAAACATACGTTGGGTCAAAGGTTATACAAAGCGGTTCTCATATGTGATGTTTACCTAACTATGGACTGTGGCACCAACAGAGGGAAACAACGGAATCCCCCATCATAGCTACAATCCTGATTAACTACGATATTTTTAAGTAAGAAATATTGCCATAAGGATATCAACTCTATCATTTGACGAAATTTGGTAATTTTTTCAATCAAATATATTACGAAAACATAATGGGACTTTAATTCAAAGTCAGTGAAATTTTTGAAAGACCTCAAAAGGGGGCAAAGGTGCTTAGAGGTATAAAGGTGCTGAATTCTAATTTAAAAGTCGAATAAGGTATGAAAATATTTTTACCTCTGCCTCATTGTACTTTTCTAATATTATTCCACCTCCATCCTCTATCCAGACCTTCAGCTGGTTCTTGTCAAATGGTATTGTAGGTTCATCTGCTACTGTAAGAAGAAATACATTCTGATTTAAGAATAATTCAGCTAAAAATATCTGTAAGATCAAATATTCCTGCCTCCATCTGCAATAAAAAACAAGAGATCCCAGAGGGATCTTGGCGCCCACCAAAGAATGATCTATGTCTGACAATGGAAAGAGGGATCTTTTCTCTGCTTTTCAAACTTTTGCAAACATACTACATATAAAATTTGAGACAGATCGCTTCAGTACTTTCTGAGAAATAGCAGTAACAAACTTCAACTATCAAAATCCAAGATGGCTCCTTGGCGGCCATCTTGTAAATCGATCGGTCCCAAATCGAAATATGCACAACTAGGGCCATAGAGGAACCTATATATGAAATTTGAGACAGATTCATTCAATACTTTCTGAGAAATAGTGATAACAAACTTTAACTATCAAATTCCAAGATGGCAGCCTGGCGGCCATTTTGTTGACCGATCGATCCAAAAACGCATTATGCACAACAAGAGCCCTAGGGAAACCTACATATGAAATATGAGAAAGATCCCTTCAGTACTTTGTGAGAAATAGCGATAACAAACTTTAACTATCAAATTCCAAGATGGCAGCCTGGCGGCCATTTTGTTGACCGATCGATCCAAAAACGCATTATGCACAACAAGAGCCCTAGGGAAACCTACATATGAAATATGAGAAAGATCCCTTCAGTACTTTGTGAGAAATAGCGATATTAATCTTTAACTATCAAAATCCAAGATGGCTGCCTGGTGGCCATTTTGTTGACCGATCGATCCAAAAACGCATTATGCACAACTAGGGCCCTAGGGGAACCTACATATGAAATTTGAGAAAGATCCCTTCAGTACTTTCTGAGAAAATAGCGATAACAAACTTTAAGTATTAAAATCCAAGATGGCTGCCTGGCGGCCATCTTGTTAACCGATTGGTCCCAAAATGCAATATGCACAACTAGGGCCCTAGGGGAACCTACATATGAAATTTGAGAAAGATCCCTTTAGTACTTTCTGGAGAAATAGCGATAACAAACTTTAAGTATTAAAATCCAAGATGGCTGCCTGGCGGCCATCTTTTTAACCGATTGGTCCCAAAATGCAATATGCACAACTAGGGCCCTAGGGGAACCTACATATGAAATTTGAGAAAGATCCCTTCAGTACTTTCTGAGAAATAGCGATAACAAACTTTAAGTATCAAAATCCAAGATGGCTGCCTGGCGGCCATCTTGTTAACCGATTGGTCCCAAAATGCAATATGCACAACTAGGGCCCTAGGGGAACCTACATATGAAATTTGAGAAAGATCTCTTCAGTACTTTCTGAGAAATAGCGATAACAAACTTTAAGTATCAAAATCCAAGATGGCTGCCTGGCGGCCATCTTGTTAACCGATTGGTCCCAAAATGCAATATGCACAACTAGGGCCCTAGGGGAACCTACATATGAAATTTGAGAAAGATCCCTTCAGTGCTTTCTGAGAAATAGCGATAACAAGAATTGTTAACGGACGGACGGACGGAAGGACGGACGGACCACGGACAAAAAGCGATTTGAATAGCCCACCATCTGATGATGGTGGGCTAAAAAATTGAACTCACAAGGGTGCGACAGGACAAGAAAAGACGGGATGGACACTTAATATTCCCTATTTCATGGTAGGATCATAAAAATGATATTCAGTTGATTAAGTTGGAAAAGGTTACGTAAAGTTTTATTTATTTAAGAAAAATAGTAAAAAAATATTTGAATATACATGTAAAACCTGATACAAAATTTCTAGATATTTTTCAAAAATATTAACTTAGTTGATATAGAGAAAGGTTTTTAGACACCTCATCATCCATCTAATTGATACACATTGTTTGTAGAGAATGATCACAAAATGGTGTTTTACCTCTGTACTCACTGGATATAGAGAATGATCACAAAATGGTGTTTTACCTCTGTACTCACTGGATATAGAGAATGATCACAAAATGGTGTTTTACCTCTGTACTCACTGGATATAGAGAATGATCACAAAATGGTGTTTTACCTCTGTACTCACTGGATATAGAGAATGATCACAAAATGGTGTTTTACCTCTGTACTCACTGGATATAGAGAATGATCACAAAATGGTGTTTTACCTCTGTACTCACTGGATATAGAGAATGATCACAAAATGGTGTTTTACCTCTGTACTCACTGGATATAGAGAATGATCACAAAATGGTGTTTTACCTCTCTAAAAATAAAGTACATCTCACCCATCCCTCATAATTTTAAAATTCTTTTGTGCTCAACACATTTATTTCTGAATGCCATCTCTGCCAATGTTTGCCAGCACAGTCTTACCATTTGAGCTACTCTCATCGGTTGAAACATCAAGAGACGAATCCTCTAAGATTTTCTTTTCCTCTTCCTTTTGTTCTTTTGTCCTGTCTACATGAGTCAACAAAAACACAATGCCCCTAAACAATGTGGTCTTACGTTGCGGCCTAGCATCCCTGTCCCTGTGGAACAGGCCTGAAAAACAAAACAACACTTAAGTCATTATAACATTGTAGGGTCTTACGTCGCGGCCTAGCATCCCTGTCCCTGTGGAACAGGCCTGAAAAACAACGCAACACTTAAGTCATTATAACATTGTAGGGTCTTACGTCGCGGCCTAGCATCCCTGTCCCTGTGGAACAGGCCTGAAAAACAACGCAACACTTAAGTCATTATAACATTGTAGGGTCTTACGTCGCGGCCTAGCATCCCTGTCCCTGTGGAACAGGCCTGAAAAACAACGCAACACTTAAGTCATTATAACATTGTAGGGTCTTACGTCGCGGCCTAGCATCCCTGTCCCTGTGGAACAGGCCTGAAAAACAAAGCAACACTTAAGTGTATGATTTTACATGATAGTCCTGTAAATTTTGCAAGTGATAAATTTCTTGGCCATTTAAAACTCATGAAAATAAATCACTGTGGAAACGTTTTAACAACAAATCAAATGAACCTTTTTAACTGTATATTTCGAAATTGACTTGCTGTGGAAAGATGTAAATAATGAAAATGCCAAATTAAGTTGCCATGAACATAAGTTGGGTGGCAATAATTTGAATGGGAAAAGGGGTAATATTACATGGGTATTGCATCAATCTATTATGCCATCTTTGTTTTTATTTCCCAATCTTACCGATTCTTGCTTTGCGGGGAGATCTTCTCGGTGTCACAGGGGAACTAACGGCAGCTCCTACAGGGCTAGTGTCCAAACCTACAACTAACCAATCAATGAGCATGTCAGATCTACAACTGACCAATCAATGAGTATGTTAGAACCACAGCTGACCAATCAATGAGTATGTCAGATCTACAGCTGACCAATCAATGAGTATGTCAGATCTACCACTGACCAATCAATGAGCATTTCAGATCTACCACTGACCAATCAATGAGCATGTCAGATCTACCACTGACCAATCAATGAGTATGTCAGATCTACCACTGACCAATCAATGAGCATGTCAGATCTACAACTGACCAATCAATGAGCATGTCAGATCTACAACTGACCAATCAATGAGCATGTCAGATCTACAACTGACCAATCAATGAGCATGTCAGATCTACCACTGACCAATCAATGAGCATGTCAGATCTACAACTGACCAATCAATGAGCATGTCAGATCTACAACTGACCAATCAATGAGCATGTCAGATCTACCACTGACCAATCAATGAGCATGTCAGATCTACAACTGACCAATCAATGAGCATGTCAGATCTACCACTGACCAATCAATGAGCATGTCAGATCTACCACTGACCAATCAATGAGCATGTCAGATCTACCACTGACCAATCAATGAGCATGTCAGATCTACCACTGACCAATCAATGAGCATGTCAGTCACATCTCCACTGACCAATCAATGAGATGTCAGATCTACCACTGACCAATCAATGAGTATGTCAGATCTACCACTGACCAATCAATGAGTATGTCAGATCTACCACTGACCAATCAATGAGTATGTCAGATCTACCACTGACCAATCAATGAGTATGTCAGATCTACAACTGACCAATCAATGAGTATGTCAGATCTACCACTGACCAAACAATGAGTATGTCAGATCTACCACTGACCAATCAATGAGTATGTCAGACCTACCACTGACCAAACAATGAGTATGTCAGATCTACCACTGACCAATCAATGAGCATGTCAGATCTACCACTGACTTATTGATGAGCATATCAGATCTACAACTGTCCAATCAATGAGTATGTCAGATCTACCACTGACCAATCAATGAGTATGTCAGATCTACCACTGACCAATCAATGAGTATGTCAGATCTACCACTGACTTATCGATGAGCATATCAGATCAGATCTACAACTGTCTAATCAATGAGTATGTCAGATCTACCACTGACCAATCAATGAGTATGTCAGATCTACCACTGACCAATCAATGAGTATGTCAGATCTACCACTGACCAATCAATGAGCATATCAGATCTACCACTGACCAATCAATGAGCATGTCAGATCTACCATTGACCAATCAATGAGCATATCAGATCTACCACTGACCAATCAATGAGCATTTCAGATCTACAACTGACCAATCAATGAGTATGTCAGATCTACCACTGACCAATCAATGAGCATGTCAGATCTACCACTGACCAATCAATGAGCATGTCAGATCTACCACTGACCAATCAATGAGTATGTCAGATCTACCACTGACCAATCAATGAGTATGTCAGATCTACCACTGACCAATCAATGAGCATATCAGATCTACCACTGACCAATCAATGAACATTTCAGATCTACAATTGACCAATCAATGAGTATGTCACCTAAGATTTCCTCTCAATCTAGGGTTTTTAATAAATTGTAACCCTGAATGGCAGAATATCACGACCCTTCATATCAAGAATTAATTCTTTATCTTCACATCTGATACTATTCTTGTATGTTAGGACATATTAACCACTCGCCCACCATGGCCCCAGGTGTGAAAGATGAAATCATTATAACATTTAGACTACCTGCGGTTCTCAACCTGCTGGAAGCTGTCTTAGCTGGGGTAGGAGTACTCGTAGCGACTGGATTGGCTTTAACTGTGCCCCCTCGTTTCCGTTTGACAGACGATGACGAATGAGATGTAGATGTGGTTGGAGCATCTATGGTAGGTTTTGAAGTTGATGGTCTGGTTTTCCGATTTGGCAAGTCCTGTTGTTCATATCTGCTACTCATCCTTCTTTTGCTGTCCACCAGGTTATCTGGGAAAGTTTGAATTAAACATCAATTGTGGCATTTAAAGAAAATACTTTTTTCATGTTTGCCATTAAAACTCCAACATAGTCCAATAAGTTATAAATTTATCAATATGGATCAGATATTTTTTTCTCTCCAATCTTATTCCTCTAATATAAGATGTTTATACATGAAATAGCACAAATAATCTATGGTGTTTTGAGATCAAGTCCCCCTAATTCTATAACATATTAACACTACAGAGGGATGGAGGCGCAACGTGCTAGAATGTGGAAATAAGTGAAAATCTCAATGGAACTGGCCGTTGATCCAAATGAATACAGAGGCCTCACTAGAGATCCAAGTAAATACATAAAAGTGTGAATAGTACTTTCCCGTAAACTGAATATTAACTCAGAATATTGTTGAAATATTTCGGCACAAAGGGAGCTGTCATCAGTGTTGTCTGATCAGTAGTGCCAAAATCCTGTTAACTTTCATTTCAAAGTCAACTTGTACACTTTTTACACCTTAGTTTACTTATGCTGCCTGGCCGTTTGTCTGATGAAGGTGACACATCCTACTAGTCATCGAAAATGTCCCACCAGATATCATTCACTCGTCGTATAAAAAATAGAAATTACATAAACCATACTTTCCACCCCAAAGAGAAGTTAGTGCCTATTGAACCTAGACTTACCTAGACTAATGTTAGCTGTCTTGGGTGTTGTGGGAGGTGGACTTCTAACTATAGTCCTTCAGTGTATATACAATATGTACAGACTTACCTAGACTAATGTCAGCTGTGTTGTGGGAGGTGGACTTCTAACTATAGCCTTACAGTGTATATACAATATGTACAGACTTACCTAGACTAATGTCAGCTGTGTTGTGGGAGGTAGACTTCTAACTATAGTCCTACAGTGTATATACAATATGTACAGACTTACCTAGACTAATGTCAGCTGTGTTGTGGGAGGTGGACTTCTAACTATAGTCCTACAGTGTATATACAATATGTACAGACTTACCTAGACTAATGTCAGCTGTCTTTGGTGTTGTGGGAGGTGGACTTCTAACTATAGTCCTACAGTGTATATACAATATGTACAGACTTACCTAGACTAATGTCAGCTGTGTTGTGGGAGGTGGACTTCTAACTATAGTCCTACAGTGTATATACAATATGTACAGACTTACCTAGACTAATGTCAGCTGTGTTGTGGGAGGTGGACTTCTAACTATAGTCCTACAGTGTATATACAATATGTACAGACTTACCTAGACTAATGTCAGCTGTGTTGTGGGAGGTGGACTTCTAACTATAGTCCTACAGTGTATATACAATATGTACAGACTTACCTAGACTAATGTCAGCTGTCTTTGGTGTTGTGGGAGGTGGACTTCTAACTATAGTCCTACAGTGTATATACAATATGTACAGACTTACCTAGACTAATGTCAGCTGTGTTGTGGGAGGTGGACTTCTAACTATAGTCCTACAGTGTATATACAATATGTACAGACTTACCTAGACTAATGTCAGCTGTCTTTGGTGTTGTGGGAGGTGGACTTCTAACTATAGTCCTACAGTGTATATACAATATGTACAGACTTACCTAGACTAATGTCAGCTGTCTTGGTGTTGTGGGAGGTGGACTTCTAACTATAGTCCTACAGTGTATATACAATATGTACAGACTTACCTAGACTAATGTCAGCTGTGTTGTGGGAGGTGGACTTCTAACTATAGTCCTACAGTGTATATACAATATGTACAGACTTACCTAGACTAATGTCAGCTGTGTTGTGGGAGGTGGACTTCTAACTATAGTCCTACAGTGTATATACAATATGTACAGACTTACCTAGACTAATGTCAGCTGTCTTTGGTGTTGTGGGAGGTGGACTTCTAACTATAGTCCTACAGTGTATATACAATATGTACAGACTTACCTAGACTAATGTCAGCTGTGTTGTGGGAGGTGGACTTCTAACTATAGTCCTACAGTGTATATACAATATGTACAGACTTACCTAGACTAATGTCAGCTGTCTTTGGTGTTGTGGGAGGTGGACTTCTAACTATAGTCCTACAGTGTATATACAATATGTACAGACTTACCTAGACTAATGTCAGCTGTGTTGTGGGAGGTGGACTTCTAACTATAGTCCTACAGTGTATATACAATATGTACAGACTTACCTAGACTAATGTCAGCTGTCTTTGGTGTTGTGGGAGGTGGACTTCTAACTATAGTCCTACAGTGTATATACAATATGTACAGACTTACCTAGACTAATGTCAGCTGTGTTGTGGGAGGTGGACTTCTAACTATAGTCCTACAGTGTATATACAATATGTACAGACTTACCTAGACTAATGTCAGCTGTGTTGTGGGAGGTGGACTTCTAACTATAGTCCTACAGTGTATATACAATATGTACAGACTTACCTAGACTAATGTCAGCTGTGTTGTGGGAGGTGGACTTCTAACTATAGTCCTACAGTGTATATACAATATGTACAGACTTACCTAGACTAATGTCAGCTGTCTTTGGTGTTGTGGGAGGTGGACTTCTAACTATAGTCCTACAGTGTATATACAATATGTACAGACTTACCTAGACTAATGTCAGCTGTGTGTTGTGGGAGGTGGACTTCTAACTATAGTCCTACAGTGTATATACAATATGTACAGACTTACCTAGACTAATGTCAGCTGTGTTGTGGGAGGTGGACTTCTAACTATAGTCCTACAGTGTATATACAATATGTACAGACTTACCTAGACTAATGTCAGCTGTGTTGTGGGAGGTGGACTTCTAACTATAGCCTTACAGTGTATATACAATATGTACAGACTTACCTAGACTAATGTCAGCTGTGTTGTGGGAGGTGGACTTCTAACTATAGTCCTACAGTGTATATACAATATGTACAGACTTACCTAGACTAATGTCAGCTGTGTTGTGGGAGGTGGACTTCTAACTATAGTCCTACAGTGTATATACAATATGTACAGACTTACCTAGACTAATGTCAGCTGTGTTGTGGGAGGTGGACTTCTAACTATAGTCCTACAGTGTATATACAATATGTACAGACTTACCTAGACTAATGTCAGCTGTGTTGTGGGAGGTGGACTTCTAACTATAGTCCTACAGTGTATATACAATATGTACAGACTTACCTAGACTAATGTCAGCTGTCTTGGGTGTTGTGGGAGGTGGACTTCTAACTATAGTCCTACAGTGTATATACAATATGTACAGACTTACCTAGACTAATGTCAGCTGTGTTGTGGGAGGTGGACTTCTAACTATAGTCCTACAGTGTATATACAATATGTACAGACTTACCTAGACTAATGTCAGCTGTGTTGTGGGAGGTGGACTTCTAACTATAGTCCTACAGTGTATATACAATATGTACAGACTTACCTAGACTAATGTCAGCTGTCTTTGGTGTTGTGGGAGGTGGACTTCTAACTATAGTCCTACAGTGTATATACAATATGTACAGACTTACCTAGACTAATGTCAGCTGTGTTGTGGGAGGTGGACTTCTAACTATAGTCCTACAGTGTATATACAATATGTACAGACTTACCTAGACTAATGTCAGCTGTCTTGGGTGTTGTGGGAGGTGGACTTCTAACTATAGTCCTACAGTGTATATACAATATGTACAGACTTACCTAGACTAATGTCAGCTGTGTTGTGGGAGGTGGACTTCTAACTATAGTCCTACAGTGTATATACAATATGTACAGACTTACCTAGACTAATGTCAGCTGTGTTGTGGGAGGTGGACTTCTAACTATAGTCCTACAGTGTATATACAATATGTACAGACTTACCTAGACTAATGTCAGCTGTCTTGGGTGTTGTGGGAGGTGGACTTCTAACTATAGTCCTACAGTGTATATACAATATGTACAGACTTACCTAGACTAATGTCAGCTGTCTTGGGTGTTGTGGGAGGTGGACTTCTAACTATAGTCCTACAGTGTATATACAATATGTACAGACTTACCTAGACTAATGTCAGCTGTGTTGTGGGAGGTGGACTTCTAACTATAGTCCTACAGTGTATATACAATATGTACAGACTTACCTAGACTAATGTCAGCTGTGTTGTGGGAGGTGGACTTCTAACTATAGTCCTACAGTGTATATACAATATGTACAGACTTACCTAGACTAATGTCAGCTGTGTTGTGGGAGGTGGACTTCTAACTATAGTCCTACAGTGTATATACAATATGTACAGACTTACCTAGACTAATGTCAGCTGTGTTGTGGGAGGTGGACTTCTAACTATAGTCCTACAGTGTATATACAATATGTACAGACTTACCTAGACTAATGTCAGCTGTGTTGTGTTGTGGGAGGTGGACTTCTAACTATAGTCCTACAGTGTATATACAATATGTACAGACTTACCTAGACTAATGTCAGCTGTGTTGTGGGAGGTGGACTTCTAACTATAGTCCTACAGTGTATATACAATATGTACAGACTTACCTAGACTAATGTCAGCTGTGTTGTGGGAGGTGGACTTCTAACTATAGTCCTACAGTGTATATACAATATGTACAGACTTACCTAGACTAATGTCAGCTGTCTTTGGTGTTGTGGGAGGTGGACTTCTAACTATAGTCCTACAGTGTATATACAATATGTACAGACTTACCTAGACTAATGTCAGCTGTGTTGTGGGAGGTGGACTTCTAACTATAGTCCTACAGTGTATATACAATATGTACAGACTTACCTAGACTAATGTCAGCTGTCTTGGGTGTTGTGGGAGGTGGACTTCTAACTATAGTCCTACAGTGTATATACAATATGTACAGACTTACCTAGACTAATGTCAGCTGTCTTGGGTGTTGTGGGAGGGTGGACTTCTAACTATAGTCCTACAGTGTATATACAATATGTACAGACTTACCTAGACTAATGTCAGCTGTGTTGTGGGAGGTGGACTTCTAACTATAGTCCTACAGTGTATATACAATATGTACAGACTTACCTAGACTAATGTCAGCTGTCTTGGGTGTTGTGGGAGGTGGACTTCTAACTATAGTCCTACAGTGTATATACAATATGTACAGACTTACCTAGACTAATGTCAGCTGTCTTGGGTGTTGTGGGAGGTGGACTTCTAACTATAGTCCTACAGTGTATATACAATATGTACAGACTTACCTAGACTAATGTCAGCTGTGTTGTGGGAGGTGGACTTCTAACTATAGTCCTACAGTGTATATACAATATGTACAGACTTACCTAGACTAATGTCAGCTGTCTTGGGTGTTGTGGGAGGTGGACTTCTAACTATAGTCCTACAGTGTATATACAATATGTACAGACTTACCTAGACTAATGTCAGCTGTGTTGTGGGAGGTGGACTTCTAACTATAGTCCTACAGTGTATATACAATATGTACAGACTTACCTAGACTAATGTCAGCTGTGTTGTGGGAGGTGGACTTCTAACTATAGTCCTACAGTGTATATACAATATGTACAGACTTACCTAGACTAATGTCAGCTGTGTTGTGGGAGGTGGACTTCTAACTATAGTCCTACAGTGTATATACAATATGTACAGACTTACCTAGACTAATGTCAGCTGTGTTGTGGGAGGTGGACTTCTAACTATAGTCCTACAGTGTATATACAATATGTACAGACTTACCTAGACTAATGTCAGCTGTGTTGTGGGAGGTGGACTTCTAACTATAGTCCTACAGTGTATATACAATATGTACAGACTTACCTAGACTAATGTCAGCTGTGTTGTGTGGGAGGTGGACTTCTAACTATAGTCCTACAGTGTATATACAATATGTACAGACTTACCTAGACTAATGTCAGCTGTGTTGTGGGAGGTGGACTTCTAACTATAGTCCTACAGTGTATATACAATATGTACAGACTTACCTAGACTAATGTCAGCTGTGTTGTGGGAGGTGGACTTCTAACTATAGTCCTACAGTGTATATACAATATGTACAGACTTACCTAGACTAATGTCAGCTGTGTGTTGTGGGAGGTGGACTTCTAACTATAGTCCTACAGTGTATATACAATATGTACAGACTTACCTAGACTAATGTCAGCTGTCTGTTGTTGTGGGAGGTGGACTTCTAACTATAGTCCTACAGTGTATATACAATATGTACAGACTTACCTAGACTAATGTCAGCTGTGTTGTGGGAGGTGGACTTCTAACTATAGTCCTACAGTGTATATACAATATGTACAGACTTACCTAGACTAATGTCAGCTGTGTTGTGGGAGGTGACTTCTAACTATAGTCCTACAGTGTATATACAATATGTACAGACTTTACCTAGACTAATGTCAGCAGTGTTGTGGGAGGTGGACTTCTAACTATAGTCCTACAGTGTATATACAATATGTACAGACTTACCTAGACTAATGTCAGCTGTGTTGTGGGAGGTGGACTTCTAACTATAGTCCTACAGTGTATATACAATATGTACAGACTTACCTAGACTAATGTCAGCTGTCTTTGTGTTGAGTGTGACTTCTAACTATAGACAGGTGTATATACAATATGTACAGACTTACCTAGACTAATGTCAGCTGTGTTGTGGGAGGTGGACTTCTAACTATAGTCCTAGCAGTGTATATACAATATGTACAGACTTACCTAGACTAATGTCAGCTGTCTTTGGTGTTGTGGGAGGTGGACTTCTAACTATAGTCCTACAGTGTATATACAATATGTACAGACTTACCTAGACTAATGTCAGCTGTGTTGTGGGAGGTGGACTTCTAACTATATAGCTCAGAGCAGGGCAGGTCAGGTCCTGACTAGGGCAGTATACTTACCTATCACAGTCTCACTTTTGATGGCGCTCCCCTTCGTGGGTGGAGTACAGAGCAGGGCAGGTCAGGTCTGACTAGGCAGTATACTTACCTATCACAGTCTCACTTTTGATGGCGCTCCCCTTCGTGGGTGGAGTACAGAGCAGGGCAGGGTCAGGTCTGACTAGGGCAGTGTACTTACCTATCACAGTCTCACTTTTGATGGCGCTCCCCTTCGTGGGTGGAGTACAGAGCAGGGCAGGGTCAGGTCTGACTAGGGCAGTGTACTTACCTATCACAGTCTCACTTTTGATGGCGCTCCCCTTCGTGGGTGGAGGAGTCAGGGTAGGGTCAGGTGCTGACTAGGGCAGTGTACTTACCTATCACAGTCTCACTTTTGATGGCGCTCCCCTTCGTGGGTGGAGTACAGAGCAGGGCAGGGACAGGTCTGACTAGGGCAGTATGTACTTACCTATCACAGTCTCACTTTTGATGGCGCTCCCCTTCGTGGGTGGAGTACAGAGCAGGGCAGGTAGGTTTCCAGGGACTAGGGCAGTATACTTACCTATCACAGTCTCTTTTGATGGCACTCCCCTTCGTGGGTGGAGTACAGAGCAGGGCAGGGTCAGGTCTGACTAGGGCAGTGTACTTACCTATCACAGTCTCACTTTTGATGGCACTCCCCTTCGTGGGTGGAGTACAGAGCAGGGCAGGGTCAGGTCTGACTAGGGCAGTGTACTTACCTATCACAGTCTCACTTTTGATGGCGCTCCCCTTCGTGGGTGGAGTACAGAGCAGGGCAGGGTCAGGTCTGACTAGGGCAGTGTACTTACCTATCACAGTCTCACTTTTGATGGCGCTCCCCCTTCGTGGGTGGAGTACAGAGCAGGGCGGGTCAGGTCTGACTAGGGCAGTTTACTTACCTATCACAGTCTCACTTTTGATGGCGCTCCCCTTCGTGGGTGGAGTACAGAGCAGGGCAGGGTCAGGTCTGACTAGGGCAGTGTACTTACCTATCACAGTCTCACTTTTGATGGCACTCCCCTTCGTGGGTGGAGTACAGAGCAGGGCAGGGTCAGGTCTGACTAGGGCAGTGTACTTACCTATCACAGTCTCACTTTTGATGGCACTCCCCTTCGTGGGTGGAGTACAGAGCAGGGCAGGGTCAGGTCTGACTAGGGCAGTGTACTTACCTATCACAGTCTCACTTTTGATGGCGCTCCCCTTCGTGGGTGGAGTACAGAGCAGGGCAGGGTCAGGTCTGACTAGGGCAGAGTACTTACCTATCACAGTCTCACTTTTGATGGCGCTCCCCTTCGTGGGTGGAGTACAGAGCAGGGCGGGGTCAGGTCTGACTAGGGCAGAGTACTTACCTATCACAGTCTCACTTTTGATGGCGCTCCCCTTCGTGGGTGGAGTACAGAGCAGGGCGGTGGGTCAGGTCTGACTAGGGCAGTGTACTTACCTATCACAGTCTCACTTTTGATGGCACTCCCCCTTCGTGGGTGGAGTACAGAGCAGGGCAGGGTCAGGTCTGACTAGGGCAGTGTACTTACCTATCACAGTCTCACTTTTGATGGCACTCCCCTTCGTGGGTGGAGTACAGAGTAGGGCAGGGTCAGGTCTGACTAGGGCAGTATACTTACCTATCAGAGTCTCACTTTTGATGGCACTCCCCTTCGTGGGTGGAGTACAGAGCAGGGCAGGGTCAGGTCTGACTAGGGCAGTGTACTTACCTATCACAGTCTCACTTTTGATGGCGCTCCCCTTCGTGGGTGGAGTACAGAGCAGGGCAGGGTCAGGTCTGACTAGGGCAGAGTACTTACCTATCACAGTCTCACTTTTGATGGCACTCCCCTTCGTGGGTGGAGTACAGAGCAGGGCGGTGGGTCAGGTCTGACTAGGGCAGAGTACTTACCTATCACAGTCTCACTTTTGATGGCGCTCCCCTTCGTGGGTGGAGTACAGAGCAGGGCGGTGGGCCAGGTCTGACTAGGGCAGTGTACTTACCTATCACAGTCTCACTTTTGATGGCACTCCCCTTCGTGGGTGGAGTACAGAGCAGGGCAGGGTCAGGTCTGACTAGGGCAGTGTACTTACCTATCACAGTCTCACTTTTGATGGCACTCCCCTTCGTGGGTGGAGTACAGAGCAGGGCGGGGTCAGGTCTGACTAGGGCAGTGTACTTACCTATCACAGTCTCACTTTTGATGGCGCTCCCCTTCGTGGGTGGAGTACAGAGCAGGGCAGGGTCAGGTCTGACTAGGGCAGTGTACTGTGTACTTACCTATCACAGTCTCACTTTTGATGGCGCTCCCCTTCGTGGGTGGAGTACAGAGCAGGGCAGGGTCAGGTCTGACTAGGGCAGTGTACTTACCTATCACAGTCTCACTTTTGATGGCGCTCCCCTTCGTGGTGTGGAGTACAGAGCAGGGCAGGGTCAGGTCTGACTAGGGCAGATTACTTACCTATCACAGTCTCACTTTTGATGGCACTCCCCTTCGTGGGTGGAGTACAGAGCAGGGCAGGGTCAGGTCTGACTAGGGCAGTGTACTTACCTATCACAGTCTCACTTTTGATGGCGCTCCCCTTCGTGGGTGGAGTACAGAGCAGGGCAGGGTCAGGTCTGACTAGGGCAGAGTACTTACCTATCACAGTCTCACTTTTGATGGCACTCCCCTTCGTGGGTGGAGTACAGAGCAGGGCAGGGTCAGGTCTGACTAGGGCAGGTACTTACCTATCACAGTCTCACTTTTGATGGCGCTCCCCTTCGTGGGTGGAGTACAGAGCAGGGCGGGGTCAGGTCTGACTAGGGCAGTGTACTTACCTATCACAGTCTCACTTTTGATGGCGCTCCCCTTCGTGGGTGGAGTACAGAGCAGGGCAGGGTCAGGTCTGACTAGGGCAGTGTACTTACCTATCACAGTCTCACTTTTGATGGCACTCCCCTTCGTGGGTGGAGTACAGAGCAGGGCAGGGTCAGGTCTGACTAGGGCAGAGTACTTACCTATCACAGTCTCACTTTTGATGGCGCTCCCCTTCGTGGGTGGAGTACAGAGCAGGGCAGGGTCAGGTCTGACTAGGGCAGAGTACTTACCTATCACAGTCTCACTTTTGATGGCGCTCCCCTTCGTGGGTGGAGTACAGAGCAGGGCAGGGTCAGGTCTGACTAGGGCAGTGTACTTACCTATCACAGTCTCACTTTTGATGGCACTCCCCTTCGTGGGTGGAGTACAGAGCAGGGCAGGGTCAGGTCTGACTAGGGCAGTGTACTTACCTATCACAGTCTCACTTTTGATGGCGCTCCCCTTCGTGGGTGGAGTACAGAGCAGGGCGGTGGGCCAGGTCTGACTAGGGCAGTATACTTACCTATCACAGTCTCACTTTTGATGGCGCTCCCCTTCGTGGGTGGAGTACAGAGCAGGGCGGGGTCAGGTCTGACTAGGGCAGTGTACTTACCTATCACAG
Organism: Argopecten irradians; assembly: GCF_041381155.1. Lineage (NCBI taxonomy): Eukaryota > Metazoa > Mollusca > Bivalvia > Pectinida > Pectinidae > Argopecten > Argopecten irradians. The sequence goes on from NC_091143.1 coordinate 36,367,779, forward strand.
TCTCACTTTTGATGGCACTCCCCTTCGTGGGTGGAGTACAGAGCAGGGCAGGGTCAGGTCTGACTAGGGCAGTATACTTACCTATCACAGTCTCACTTTTGATGGCACTCCCCTTCGTGGGTGGAGTACAGAGCAGGGCAGGGTCAGGTCTGACTAGGGCAGAGTACTTACCTATCACAGTCTCACTTTTGATGGCACTCCCCTTCGTGGGTGGAGTACAGAGCAGGGCAGGGTCAGGTCTGACTAGGGCAGTGTACTTACCTATCACAGTCTCACTTTTGATGGCACTCCCCTTCGTGGGTGGAGTACAGAGCAGGGCAGGGTCAGGTCTGACTAGGGCAGTGTACTTACCTATCACAGTCTCACTTTTGATGGCACTCCCCTTCGTGGGTGGAGTACAGAGCAGGGCAGGGGTCAGGTCTGACTAGGGCAGAGTACTTACCTATCACAGTCTCACTTTTGATGGCGCTCCCCTTCGTGGGTGGAGTACAGAGCAGGGCAGGGTCAGGTCTGACTAGGGCAGTGTACTTACCTATCACAGTCTCACTTTTGATGGCACTCCCCTTCGTGGGTGGAGTACAGAGCAGGGCGGTGGGCCAGGTCTGACTAGGGCAGTGTACTTACCTATCACAGTCTCACTTTTGATGGCGCTCCCCTTCGTGGGTGGAGTACAGAGCAGGGCGGGGTCAGGTCTGACTAGGGCAGAGTACTTACCTATCACAGTCTCACTTTTGATGGCACTCCCCTTCGTGGGTGGAGTACAGAGCAGGGCAGGGTCAGGTCTGACTAGGGCAGTATACTTACCTATCACAGTCTCACTTTTGATGGCACTCCCCTTCGTGGGTGGAGTACAGAGCAGGGCGGTGGGCCAGGTCTGACTAGGGCAGTGTACTTACCTATCACAGTCTCACTTTTGATGGCGCTCCCCTTCGTGGGTGGAGTACAGAGCAGGGCAGGGCGGTGGGCCAGGTCTGACTAGGGCAGTATACTTACCTATCACAGTCTCACTTTTGATGGCGCTCCCCTTCGTGGGTGGAGTACAGAGCAGGGCAGGGTCAGGTCTGACTAGGGCAGTATACTTACCTATCACAGTCTCACTTTTGATGGCACTCCCCTTCGTGGGTGGAGTACAGAGCAGGGCAGGGTCAGGTCTGACTAGGGCAGTATACTTACCTATCACAGTCTCACTTTTGATGGCACTCCCCTTCGTGGGTGGAGTACAGAGCAGGGCAGGGTCAGGTCTGACTAGGGCAGAGTACTTACCTATCACAGTCTCACTTTTGATGGCGCTCCCCTTCGTGGGTGGAGTACAGAGCAGGGCAGGGTCAGGTCTGACTAGGGCAGTATACTTACCTATCACAGTCTCACTTTTGATGGCACTCCCCTTCGTGGGTGGAGTACAGAGCAGGGCAGGGTCAGGTCTGACTAGGGCAGTATACTTACCTATCACAGTCTCACTTTTGATGGCGCTCCCCTTCGTGGGTGGAGTACAGAGCAGGGCGGTGGGCCAGGTCTGACTAGGGCAGTATACTTACCTATCACAGTCTCACTTTTGATGGCGCTCCCCTTCGTGGGTGGAGTACAGAGCAGGGCAGGGTCAGGTCTGACTAGGGCAGTATACTTACCTATCACAGTCTCACTTTTGATGGCACTCCCCTTCGTGGGTGGAGTACAGAGCAGGGCAGGGTCAGGTCTGACTAGGGCAGTATACTTACCTATCACAGTCTCACTTTTGATGGCACTCCCCTTCGTGGGTGGAGTACAGAGCAGGGCGGTGGGTCAGGTCTGACTAGGGCAGAGTACTTACCTATCAGAGTCTCACTTTTGATGGCGCTCCCCTTCGTGGGTGGAGTACAGAGCAGGGCGGTGGGCCAGGTCTGACTAGGGCAGAGTACTTACCTATCACAGTCTCACTTTTGATGGCGCTCCCCTTCGTGGGTGGAGTACAGAGCAGGGCAGGGTCAGGTCTGACTAGGGCAGTATACTTACCTATCACAGTCTCACTTTTGATGGCACTCCCCTTCGTGGGTGGAGTACAGAGCAGGGCAGGGTCAGGTCTGACTAGGGCAGTATACTTACCTATCACAGTCTCACTTTTGATGGCGCTCCCCTTCGTGGGTGGAGTACAGAGCAGGGCAGGGTCAGGTCTGACTAGGGCAGTGTACTTACCTATCACAGTCTCACTTTTGATGGCGCTCCCCTTCGTGGGTGGAGTACAGAGCAGGGCAGGGTCAGGTCTGACTAGGGCAGTATACTTACCTATCACAGTCTCACTTTTGATGGCGCTCCCCTTCGTGGGTGGAGTACAGAGCAGGGCGGGTCAGGTCTGACTAGGGCAGTGTACTTACCTATCACAGTCTCACTTTTGATGGCGCTCCCCTTCGTGGGTGGAGTACAGAGCAGGGCAGGGTCAGGTCTGACTAGGGCAGTGTACAGTGTACTTACCTATCACAGTCTCACTTTTGATGGCGCTCCCCTTCGTGGGTGGAGTACAGAGCAGGGGGGTCAGGTCTGACTAGTAGCAGAGTACTTACCTATCACAGTCTCACTTTTGATGGCACTCCCCTTCGTGGGTGGAGTACAGAGCAGGGCAGGGTCAGGTCTGACTAGGGCAGAGTACTTACCTATCACAGTCTCACTTTTGATGGCACTCCCCTTCGTGGGTGGAGTACAGAGCAGGGCAGGGTCAGGTCTGACTAGGGCAGAGTACTTACCTATCACAGTCTCACTTTTGATGGCGCTCCCCTTCGTGGGTGGAGTACAGAGTAGGGCAGGGTCAGGTCTGACTAGGGTTGGATCCTGATAGGATATCTGAGGGCTACAATTTAAACAATACCACATTTGATTTAATGCAGATAATTTGTTTTTGTGCTCTGTAAGACTTTGGTATTACAATAGTTACATTATTTTTCAATATTAATTGCAAAAACTTCACATGGCTATATCATAAATTATCTGAAAGCTTAACATCTCGTTCTAATAATGAGTATGTAAAGATTACTGTAGAACAATTTATCAGAATTTTCTCACCCACTATGGACACTGGTGGAGGATTAGTGGTAAAATGTCAGATATCTTAACCACTTGGACACCCTGGACAAGAGGTGGAGGACTAGTGACAGAATGTAAGACACATAAACCTTTAAGTGTTGTAAGTTTAGTGTTAGAATATTGAACATCTTAACCACTGGGCTGAACCCTTATCCATGTTTTTATATGAAATACTACCTGATCTCTGAACTTCTGCTACCACTGGTTTCAGATCGCTTCCTCCTCTTTGATGAATGGGGATCATTACTGGTGGTGTCAGAAGTGGCTGGAATTAGAATTCAATTGAAGTTTAAAATTGGGCTATACCAGAATTATGAAAGGGAAGTATGAAAGATTACTCCAAATTACTAAATGTATATGTACAGTAAATTATGGGTACTCCAAATTACTAAATGTGTATGTACAGCTACTGTAAAATATGATTATAACGAACCTCTGGGGACCAACAAATTAACTTTGATGTAAGCATAGTTGTTTGTTATACCCATTGCAGATATCTGATATCAACCGGACCGGAAACGGTAATTACTAACAAATAACCACAAATTTGTTGTAAGAGTGTTCATTATAAAGATGTTTTACTGTATTATAGGATTATTCAAAAATCAAACAAAAATTTGAAGCTTACTATAATCCTAACAATGCTTACGATGAATCTTATCCTCAGCCATAAAATCATTTCATATTTCAATATCTATATTTTCACTGTAGTCCCACTTTGTAACCTTACCAAGTGCAGTTGGCTTTCATATAGTCTATGAAATTCAAGCGCTTATTATGAATTGTATGTGTAGTTGTATCACAAGTAATATGAATGCTATGCTTGCTAGTGCTTCATGTTGAATTTGCCTCTGTTCAATTGGCATTCTTTTTCGCTATGAATGCCACTGAAAGACGTTCAATGCTTAACAATGTGGTTTGTTTACATTACCTGGTTCCCTGACATCATGCTTTGCTTCATTCTCTACTCCGTCAGATGACACAGCGATACTGACTGTCGTCTGCCCACATGGAATGCCGTCTGAAGATTCACTAATATCACCCAAATCCTTTGGTTGTCCAGCAGCTTTCTCACCTTCATCCGTCTTTTCCTTATCTTCAGCAAGTTTTTCACAATCTTCTGTTGAACTTGTAAAAAGTGATTCTGAATGCCTTTTTTCTTCAGTCAAATGTGATGTCTCCATTACATCACTTCCTGTTTTGTTAATGGTGGACAGTTCACCGACATGGGGGGAAATTTCAAAATCAGACGGCTGAGTTGAGCTTCTCCTTGTTGTTTCATTTGGTTTTACTTCTTTAGGTTTCTCTACAGCACTTGTTCTTCTGGCTAATAAAATAAAATAAATCTAAACATCACAAAACTAACAAAATTAAAACTTTTAGGCCAAGTCAGTGGCTTTTACTTGGGTACTTTTTTGTCATGGTCTGGAGTCTATTTTTTGTGGGTAGAAATATCTGAGGTAAGTCTTTGTAACCATGATTGTATGTTTACATCTTCGTTGTTTACATATTCATGGTTTCCAAACAACACAAATTTCTACACAACAAACATTTTATGATATAAAGTATCAGAAACCACTTCGCTATGTGTCATTTCTAATTGACATATGGTCAAGTCTAACTTATTTATTTGGCACAATCAACTTTTACCACAAAATTGCATTAGAACAGGTACTTAGAGAAATTCAAGAGTTCACAATTACCTTATCATATCAAATGCATAAAACAAATATAATAAGTGCATAGCATGAAAATATGATTACCACGAAAACGTGTAATTTTACAGTATGTTACAGACCTGGTGCTGAGACTGGCTCAGGCGGGGTGAAGTAGGTATCCATATCTGTCGCCGATTTCTCTATGTTTATCTGAGATATTCCCATCCCTTCTAGACTGGCGAGATTCTGACGTGACCCGCGGTTACTACCACTACTGGACCGTGAGATGGAGGAACTGACATCTGCAAGGTCACCAGAGGTCATGGTGCTGGTGCTTCGTGACGGTGACGGAGAGAGATCGGACACAGATAGCAGCTCCGTAGTTTCAGTTGTCACTTCTTTCAGCAGTTTTGGAGGATCTTCTTCCTGTCAAAGAATAGTAAACAAACTTTGCTAAATTAGCTATGAGAATAACAACATGATATTAGATCACTATGAATAAGTCTGAAATCTATTTTTAATCATTATAATTTGGGTTCAAACCTAGATCTACAATAGCCAAAAGAAATTAGATTTTTATTCTTCGATCAAATTCTAGCATCCAGATTAAAGAAATACCATTTCACAAAAGAATTGAAGTCAGCCTTTAAAATCAATTTTTTTTTATAAATCATTTTAGCATTTTGCTTAAGTCATGACCAACAAATTACAGAATAATAGAAGACGATTGAAAGAGTATAAGTTTATGAAGTTTAATTTCCAATTTTTGACCTTTGAAGAATTTTACTCTAAGATTTTGAAACATTGAAACATTACCACTTTCATCATGATCTTGATATTTGTATTTGCTAATTTAAGTGATTTAGAACACACTTTCTTGGTATGATGTAGACATTCTGGCCATATGAATCTTTACCTCTAATTATTAGCATCATAAAAGTAATAAGTATAATAAAAATAAGCATTAGTCTTGACCTTCACCTTTAGACTGACATATAAAAATAAGTATTTGTCATGACCTTGACCTTTAGACGGACATATAAAAATAAGTATTTGTCATGACCTTGACCTTTAGACGGACATATGAAAATAAGTCTTTGTCATGACCTTGACCTTTAGACGGACATATAAAAATAAGTATTTGTCATGACCTTGAACTTTAGACGGACATATGAAAATAAGTCTTTGTCATGACCTTGACATTTTAACTGATACAAGTGTTATACTTACCTTTTTGGTTGTTTGTCGTGTGACATGTCCATCAGGACTGCGGAATGTCTGAGTTATCTCCTTACATTCTAACAGCCACATTCTGTACACAGTTTTAGTAACGACTGTTTCCTGTGGTAGAGGCGGAATGGTGGTGTCAGATGTTGTCATTGACAACGGACCGACTACCAAGTCCTGACATATAGGGGTTGTCCTCACAGGGGTGACAGCTGGGGGAGGAGCCATCGTAGCAGACTGACTGACAGTAGGTTCTACTATAGACGTTGCTTGTGCTGTAACAGGAGTTACTATAGTGGTAGATGGATTGACCGACGGAGATCTTACAGCGAGCTGGCCCGCTACTGGCGTCCTTGTTACCTCTCTATCCAGTGTCCCTGAATCACTTGTCCTTCTTTGTGGTTTTGGCGTTCGTTTTGGTGTTTCTGGCGTTCGTTTTGGTGTTTCTGGCGTTCGTTTTGGTGTTTCTGTCCTCGGAGGAGTTGATTTATTTTTTACAGAGTTATGAAATGATACATGTTGTGATGGGCCGGCTTTTTTGACGCCTGATTTTTTGTGAACGGCTCTATTCCATTTTTTTCTTGTAGTTGTTGGAGTTGTCTCCATCTTTGATGAACCAGGAGCAGGCTGCTGTTCTGATGTTTTGGTTTGGTCCTGTCCAACATTGGCCTTCAAAAGATAATTCATTTCTCAAAAAGACTCTTCAAAAAATAAATGAAAAAAATTGCATCTTATTTCCATGCCAATTTAATTTCGTGTTTTCATACCCAAGGATATTTTCAAGACAATTTAATTTGGCGATCTATTCTTCTATGGATTTAATTTACCTGTATTCAAAGCATTTTCATGGCAATTTATTAGCGCCATTTCTTATTACCTACAAAATCTAATTGCATCCAAAAATAAGTTGGTTTCAAGTTAAAGGATATAGAAAAGAAAAAATATCAATTTGTCATTGAGTTGATGGCAGAAGATATCATGATGGCTTTATAAAATAATTACTTTTACAATATTGGGATGGATATCTATTCAACCCCGGAACTCATAGTCCTTGTGACAAATTTAGATACCAATGAATTAGCGTACCTCGGGTACTAAAGGGACAGTGTCTGTATTCGTGAGGGATGTTGCCTGTGACTGAGACCCATGGAATGTGTATGGATCTTGTAAACCTGTTTCCTTTTGTCTTTCCGAGATTCCAGTCATCTCCTTGTCATGTTCCGTCCGTTTTTTCAGAATACTTTTCTTCCCTTTGGATTTTCCTCGTCGGTGTCCATGTTTAATTGTTTCCTTCACACGCTCCAAATGGGATAGGTCTTCACTAGCAATGGACATATCTGCATTGGAAGGCTTCGGAGAGGTTATTGCACTGTCCTCCATGTTTTGTCCGTGAGTATTACCGGTCACTATTTGGAATGGTTGCCTATCTTTGCTGACAGCGTCAACACCACCAGTTTTTATCTGAGTATGGTGTTGTTCACTGGTTTCACCAACATCCATCCTCTGTACAGTCTGGCCGGCATCATAACTTTCTGTTTCTTGCATCATGATATCCTCAACATCTTCTTGTATCTCCTAAAATAGAACATGATAACAGGATGTAGGTCTGATAAGCAACAGATGAATTCCACATGAAAATTGTTTTCACTTAATTAAAGAGGCCTTTTTACCTTATTTTGGAAAAGGAATTGGGAAGAAAATTTCCAGGAGTAAACTGTATTTTTTGGGAATTTGACATAAATTTGAAATAATTTCCATTGGGAATCGGGCCCATTATCGGCCCCAAAAAGCCCCTAGAAAAAGCCCTGGTAGGATTACAGTAAATCTTTTTTTTTTAAATGAAAATTGCTAGAGGTTACCATGTGTTCTGTCGGACTGGCTGTGTCCATCCCCTCCATACTGGCCTGGTATCCCGTCGACGTAGCCTCACTAGATAATGTTCGAGTTTTCTTCAGTCTCGGTAGCTGTTGACTCTCGGCCCTCGGTGACAGTGTGTCCTCTCTGGTCCTTTTATTCCCACTCCCAATAGGAATGCACTCGTCATCACTGGAACAATTACAATTGGGTTTTACTTTTTCAAGGGGGGTAGAGAGTTGGTGGTTAACAATGAGATGAGAGGAAGAGCAATTACTGCGTTCAAACAAAATCAAAAGAGTGTCTCCATCCCTATAAGAGCACCATCCTTCTTTTTCAGGACTCAAATCTGTTTCTCGTGAAATAAAATCTTGAATAAATGTAGACTGAAAACATGAATACCATATAGTTTCTTTTTCAAAATGACTTGTGGGTTTTTTTTTACAATAATTTTGGTCTAAATTTTGTCTTTTTAAGTATCTCATCAAGTTTTATTTGTAGTTCCCTGGGCACTTATTGGTTTGAATGCATTTAATATGTTTCATTTGCTGATCATCTTCGAATGCTTCAAAGTAAGTTTTTCATTGTTTTTAATACACGAAACACAGCGCCAATGACCGTTTTGTAGTACACAGTAAAATGTAGACAACAGTCAACACATAGAAAACTCAATTTTCTATCAATATTCCAGTATTGTTATTGTAATGTGATACAGTAACATTTTACCAACTCACCTTCCATCATTGATGATCTGACGTTTTGAAGGTGACCTTGTCAACTTGCCAGTTCCCTTTTTTTGACGAAACACTTCAAATCTACTGTCTTCAGTCTGTTCTGAAGGAATCTCTCTCATCTCTGGTCCTATAAAGTAAATTTTGAATTCAAGGTCAAAATTATTAACAAAGCCATGGTCATAGCGTAGTGATTTTCATTCACCAACAAAGTTATTATAAGATATCCATCATAGTACGAACCACAGTGGGCCCGTTATAATCCAAATGCTGATAGTCAGGAAAACTCACAATCCAGACGGAAATGTCAGGGAATGGATTTCCGTAACGTTGTTTATACTCACTAGTCCGGAAATTCGGATTCCAAATCCAGAACTCTGTTTTGGGAACAGAATTAATTTCTCGCAATAATCCAGACAATTTCTTGTCGCCATGTGCCAAGAAAATCCTAGGCCAGCTACAGTCATGTGTAAAATACACACTACCACATGACACTAGTGTGTGTTGTCATAACGACGGCTGCCAGGTCATAGCCACAGGCGTTTACCGGAACACCTTTCACACGGGTACATGCAGTCATGTAGCATTTTATTGGTTTTCTAAAGGAGATCACGGCAAGTTTTAGTGTATAACTACTTACTATGTAAAGTGAAGCCAGGCTCTGACATGGATGTTTGTGTGTCAATCATGGTGAGAGATGGAGCAGGAACAGGCCTACAGCATACAGTATCAATGAATAAAACATTATAATATATCCATAACTACATCATAGTTACCATGGTAACAGCACATAATACCCAATATGGGTGTTTCAAGTTACCAAAAGATGTGAATGAAATATGATTTATCATCAATTAGTCACACTTTGGTGATAGTAATGTCATAAAAACAAAAATCACTTCAAATCATGATGTCATAATCCTGGAATACTTTACCCACATCGTTTTGGTAGCTCAAAATTGTCATATTACTTCTACAGCTTTTACGGCCATACAAGAATTTCACAGATTTCAAGGTAAACTTATTTAAAATTCATGGTGCTTTGTGATATTACTTTGGAATCTATGTGACATCACTCTGGCTTGGTTTGTTCTACTTCCCATTAACCTCCATGTACCAAGTTCAGAAGATACAGTGAAGCAAGAGTTCCCAGAAAACAACCACTAATGAGAGATCTGTATCTGAAAACTGCCTCATGTAGAAAATCGAATTTGCAACCCAGGCTGAGGGTTATTGGTAGAACATTAGGACACTTTAACCACTCGGCCACCACAAAGAACCCATGTAGCCATAACACAACATGGAAACATTGAAGGTTATTTACCTGGTTTCACAAGCTGTGGCCTGATGGGAGGGCCCAGGTGGTGGTGTGGGGTAGTGTGGTGATAACGTTTGCGATGGTGGCTGGTTCTGTCCGGGGGACGTTTGTGACAGTGGCTTGTTCTGGCCGGACGAGATTTCAACAGGGTGGAGTAGGGTACCATCCTTTGGTAGTGACAGATGGAAGCCAGCTGTTGATGGGAAACCAAATGTTTATAGAATTACAAAATGACTGGAGTTCATTCAGACATTTTGTCCTGGTACATATTTGAAACAACTACCATATAGCGGGGAATTTTCCCAGTCGTAATATTTGACGATTTAGCCATGAAAACTGAAAGTAAACCAATTAATATATAATTTGGCGAGTTAAAATTTAGCAATCTGATATAGGTCTTGGGTTTTAATTTGGTTTTTAATACATCAACAAATAAAATGTTCTGTTCTGTCAACAATATCCATGTATCTATTGATGTCATGAGAACCACAGTGATCACTTCCAGTTGGAAATGAAATGAAGGATCTATTACCACATTAACTCATTTTAAATATATCTCCCTGCATACTAAGAGTAGTCATTATAAAATAATAATTTAAGCTTAATCCAAGCTTTTACATACCTGAATCTGAGTTTGAAGTATTAGACTTTTTACATACCTGAATCTGAGTTTGAAGTATTAGACTTATCTTTCTCTGGGTTGACTCCCATATCTGAAATAAGATTTTATCTGAATTTACAACCTAGACTGAAAATTTTTGTTCCATGAGATACAAGTACTTTCATATCAGACATTCAAACTAAAGCATCAAAAGCAAGAAGAAATTTTCAAAAATTAATTTTGATAGCATCTAAATTCCTTACATCCATTCTGATAATTATAATACCTGGCCACGATTTCTCAAAACAAATTTAAGTAACAAACGAACTTAGTCTAAAATTATAAACATAGATTACATAATAAAAATAACTTTTAATCTTTGACTTAAGCTGTCATGATTGTTTCGAGAAATCGCGGCCTGGTAACTATTAGAGACCCGGTATGCAGACTGATAAATTTCTGGACTAAAATACTTTATATGACAGATCCAATAATTTCAATGATTTTTGCTCTATGCTTTTGATGCAAGATCATCCCAAAACATATATATATATACATGTTAACAGCAAGTATTAATATCATTTACCGCCAATGCTGAGAACATGTATTAATTACTGCAAATTCTGTGTACATGTATGAAAAGTCACATAAGTACCATCATTTTCCTGAGACAGAGGATCCAGGGCTGGCGAGTGTGTGAAGTCCTGTTTTTGTGAAGAGTTACTCCCCCTCTGTGAGGCCTGACTTTTGGAGTACTGGGAAGGTGTTAGATGTAAGACCAGATCTTGTGACTGGGTTCCTTCTGATCCCTCTTCCTCTGTAACACAAATCACCATGAGAGTTGATGCATACTAAAAATGTCTGTACAAAATTAAAGTCATAGCTTCAATATATCAAAGTAAGATAACACAGGGCAGGATGTAAAGCCATCATGTACATCCCCTTTTATGTCATAGCAGTGGCATAGAAATAGTAAGGTTTTGAATGAAATATGAACTTCAAAAAAAGTTATGTTTTTGAAAGCATCATAGTGTGAATAAGATATCCTTTTCAAAGAAACCTAAAGACTTGAAGTTTTAAATAAGGATACCAAAATAACTGAAGTCTACGGATACCAAAATTTAGTTGTTGAATAAAAAATATTGTATTTATCAAATGGTCTGAAAATTTAATTATAACCATTGATGTCACTGTTATTTAATTTCATCGGTTGTGCAATTAATTTTGTTATCATAAAATTTCCTAAAGAAGAGGCCCAGAGGGCCTGTATCGCTCACCTGGTTATTGTAATGCCAAGTTATGTTCTGATTACAGGTTCATTGTTTCTTTTCTGAAGGAATTTAAGATTTACCTCTAAATTCTCTATTGAGAACCATTCTTTCTGCTCTAGGGGGTTTACCTCCATTTCCCTTATTGGGCACCGCCCCTTCTGCCCCCAGTAGGGTCAGAGGCAAAATTTATAAAAACACTGTTCATCTTCCCCCAAGGATTTTTCTGGCCAAATTTGGTAACATTTCGTGCAAACTCTATGACTAGTAACAATTAAAAAGGATTAACCTCTATTTCCCTTATTTGGCCCCGCCCCTCCTACCCCCTGGGGGTCAGAGCCAAAATTTACACAAACTCTGTTCCCATTCCCCCAAGGATGTTTCTGGTCAAATTTGGTTACATTCCATGCAGAACTCAATGACAAGTCACGATTTAAAGGATTTACCTCTATTTCACCTATCGGGCCCCTCCCCTCCTGCCCCAAGAGGTCAGAGCCAAAATTTACACAAACTCTGTTCCCTTCTGCAAGGGTGTTTCTGGCCAAATTTGGTTACATTCCATGCAGAACTCTATGACAAGTAGCGATTTAAAGGATTTACCTCTATTTTCCCTATTGGGTCTGGCCCCTCCTGCCCCCTTGGGGTCAGAGCCAAAATGCATACAAACTCTGTTCCCCTTTCCCCATGGATGTTTCTGGCCAAATTTGGTTACATTCCATGCAGAACTCTATGACTAGTAGCGATTTAAAAGAAATGTTTACGGACAGACGCCGTGCAATGACATAAGCTCACCGGCCCTTTGGGCCAGGTGTGCTAAAAATACTAGCATTAAACCTTGATTAAATATCAAGTACAGGTTATTGAAATGACACATAATGTCTATTCCTATTCAGACCTACCACTGTAACACACTTACCCAAACTTTTCTGTGTGACATCTCCCTGATCTGTCCCCTCATCAAAGCTGATGATGATGACACTGTCCTCTTTCTTTTCCTCTACCTCAACGACCTCTACAGACTCTTCTCTCTACAGAGATAAATGTATAATGTATGTCCAAAGCAATGGTTTTCAAAAATGAGAAAGTCAATTTTTATTCTTTGTGATTTTATGGTGTTGTGAAAATTCTACAGAACAATCTGTGTGTTTATGATCACCATCAGATATAAACTGTATAATACATATAGGATCTTACATGAGTGTTCATTTCAGATGAGATTTTATGAAACGAGTCTAAGAAGTTTTTAAGAAGTTTGCGAGCCTTGGTGAGCAAAAATTAAATCTTCGAGATAAGTTTCATAAAATCTCATATGAAATGAACACAAATTTAAGATACTTTTTATCACATATCTACAAAACCTACATAACAAAGAATTTCACATCAAAACGTATTTAGAAATTTCAGCGAGGCCGCTATTTTGTCCTGCCGTCCTCGCAATCCTGATGTCACATCATTTTTCCTGACGTCATTTTATTGTTTCTGTCTGACTTCACAATGAATTTCCAGCCAATGAATATCGCTCCAGGTCATATTACACTAGTGACATATGCAAAAATATTAAACGGGCAAAATCACTGGATATAAGGCGAAGTATGTGATAATATGATATTTCACTACAGCTATTGAATTCTCTGAATTGTGTAATGTGTTTTAAAAAGTAGTCCTGGTCAAAGTTCATTATTTCAGCCAATCAGAATGCGAGTTTATAGCACACATGTGATATAAACAAATTGTTAACCAACAACTGTTAAGGTTTACTGATGGCCTGACACAGTGTATTGTGCTAGAAACACATTTTTAAAGTTAAAGGGTGGTATTTAATTCAGAGCAACAATATTATTTAACTTATTTCTGCACCCTTACATGCAACAGATGTAATATCGGGCCTTGAGAATTTATTAAAAGGGGACTATGGTAATCACATGATAAAAATTCAACAATCAAGACACACTCTATAAAACAAGCTTTCAGGAAGGTGATATATATTGAAATACACTTTCATTTGTGTGCAATATACTTTCACCAATTTCGCGATCCAAGTAATTATACTTCGCGAAAGTTTGTCTCCAGGAATTAATATCTACACCATCAATATAGATATCATTAAATCTGTGAATGTTAATCTTTGTTGTTTTGAAATGGATATTGCGAAATTTAATAGCCGCGAAAGCCCGTTGGTTTACAGAAGATGATTGGGCGACACCAGACATGACCTACCTGCTGGTGGGAGTGAGATTCCGTAGCACTATTGTGTAGGTGTAACGATTCCCCACACGTTTCCACATCATCAGTTACCAACGTCGATATCTTCTCACGCTGTACATCTTTGTTCCCCTAAAAAATAACAAGAGGCCCATGGGCCTTAACGGTCATCTGACTATTAGTACAATACAACATAGTCGTTTAAAGATTTTAGCCTATTTGACCTCTGTGACCTTGATTGAAGGTCAAGGTAATTCATTTGAACAAACTTGGTAGCCCTTCATCCAAGCATGCTACATGCCCAATATCAGTACCCTTGGCCTTCTAGTTCTTGAAAAGAAGTCATTTAAAGATTTTAGCCTATTTGACCCCTGTGACCTTAAATGAAGGTCAAGGTCATTTATTTGAACAAACTTGGTAGCCCTTCATCCCAGCATGCTACAGGCCAAATATCAGTACCCTGGGCCTTCTGGTTCTTAAGAAGAAGTCATTTAAAGATTTTAGCCTATTTGACCCCTGTGACCTTGAATGAAGATCAAGGTCATTCATTTGAACAAACTTGGTAGCCCTTTATCCCAGCATGCCACAGGCCTAATATCAGGTCTCTAGGCCTCTTAGTTATTCACAAAAATTTGTTTAAATGATTTTAGCCTATTTGACCCCTGTGACCTTGAATGAAGGTCAAGGTCATTTATTTGAACAAACTTGGTAGTCCTTCATCCCAGCATCCTACCGACCAAATATCAGTACCCTGGGCCTTCTGGTTCTTGAGAAGAAGTCGTTTAAATATTTTAGCCTTTTTGACCCCCGTGACCTTGAATGAAGGTTAAGGTCATTCATTTGAATAAACTTGGTAGCCCTTCATCCAAGCATGTCACAGGCCCAATATCAGTACCCTGGGCCTTCTGGTTCTTGAGAAGAAGTCGTTTAAAGATTTTAGCCTATTTGACCCTCGTGACCTTGAATGAAGGTCAAGGTCATTTATTTGAACAAACTTGGTAGCCCTTCATCCCAGCATGCCACAGGCCTAATATCAGGTCTCTAGGCCTCTTAGTTATTCACAAGAAGTTGTTTAAAGGATTTTAGCCTATTTGACCCCTGTGACCTTGAATGAAGGTCAAGGTCATTTATTTGAACAAACTTGGTAGCCCTTCATCCCAGCATCCTACAGGCCAAATATCAGTACCCTGGGCCTTCTGGTTCTTGAGAAGAAGTTGTTTAAAGATTTTAGCCTTTTTGACCCTCGTGACCTTGAATGAAGGTCAAGGTCATTTATTTGAACAAACTTGGTAGCCCTTCATCCCAGCATGCCACAGGCCTAATATCAGGTCTCTAGGCCTCTTAGTTATTCACAAGAAGTTGTTTAAAGGATTTTAGCCTATTTGACCCCTGTGACCTTGAATGAAGGTCAAGGTCATTCATTTGAACAAACTTGGTAGCCCTCCATCCCAGCAACCTACAGGCCAAATATGAGTACCCTGGGCCTTCCGGTTATTGAGAAGAAGTCGTTTGAATAAAAAGTTTACGCACGGCGCACGGCGGACGGCGGACGGCGGACGGCGGACGGCGCACGGCGCACGGCGCACGACGACGGACGGTGCATGATGACAATAGGTCATCCTGACCCTTCGGGTCAGATGACCTAAAAAATAAAAACATATTACACAGGAGTTATCCATTACTAGAATAGTTTCAGAGACGAAGTTGTAAAGATATGGATATTGTTATATTGACCCATTTTAGCCCCGCCCCTTGGGCCCACAAGGGGTCAGCCCCACCATTTATACTACAGTATATTATGAATCCCCACCCCATAAGGACAGCTTTCAAGTTTCTCACTCTTGAATATTCAGAAATATATTCATGCTAAGGACATATGCTTTTATCATATGATGACTGAAATAAATGTGATAACTTCAAAGTAAAAGCCATTCCAAAATCTGTGCAGATAAGACATAAAACTATTAAATGACATCTTCTATATTTGCAAAGAGATATATCAACTCATTCATCCCTGAAAATTTATAAGCTGTTCCGACATTTGAATAAGAAGAGTTTAAATGCATGTTAAGGGGTGGAGGAATTAACTAACTCACCTCATCAGAAGGTAGAGATCTGGGAGACACTTTTTTAATAGTCACATTTTGTTCCTCTGACTTCCCACTACTACTGTCATGGTACAAACCACTTTCTTCTGAACTCTGTGGTAAAATCAATATTGTAACATTGTCAATTAATTTTCCATCTCTGCTACTTAACCTTGAAAGTTGTCTTTACATAACCTTGAAAGTTTTCTTTACTTAACCTTGAAAGTTTTCTTTTATTAACCTTGAAAGTTTTCTTAAACTCCATCTCTGCTACTTAACCTTGAAAGTTTACATTACTTTACCTTGAAAGTTGTCTTTACTTAACCTTGAAAGTTTTCTTAAACTCCATCTCTGCCACTTAACCTTGAAAGTTTTCTTTAACTCCATCTCTGCTACTTAACCTTGAAAGTTGACTTTACTTTACCTTGAAAGTTGTCTTTACTTAACCTTGAAAGTTTTCTTAAACTCCATCTCTGCTACTTAACCTTGAAAGTTGACTTTACTTTACCTTGAAAGTTTTCTTTACTTAACCTTGAAAGTTTTCTTAAACTCCATCTCTGCTACTTAACCTTGAAAGTTTTCTTTAACTCCATCTCTAATACTTAACCTTGAAAGTTTTCTTTACATAACCTTGAAAGTTGTCTTTACATAACCTTGAAAGTTTTCTTAAACTCCATCTTTACTTAACCTTGAAAGTTTTCTTTACTTAACCTTGAAAGTTTTCTTTACTTAACCTTGAAAGTTTTCTTTACTTAACCTTGAAAGTTTTCTTTACTTAACCTTGAAAGTTTTCTTTACTTAACCTTGAAAGTTTTCTTTACTTAACCTTGAAAGTTTTCTTTACTTAACCTTGAATCTCTGCTACTTAACCTTGAAAGTTTTCTTTACTTAACCTTGAAAGTTGTCCTTTACTTAACCTTGAAAGTTTTCTTAAACTCAATCTCTGCTACTTAACCTTGAAAGTTGACTTTACTTTACCTTGAAAGTTTTCTTTACTTAACCTTGAAAGTTTTCTTTACTTAACATTAAAAGTTTTCTTTTACTCCATCTCTGCTACTTAACCTTGAAAGTTTTCTTTAACTCCATCTCTAATACTTAACCTTGAAAGTTTTCTTTACTTAACCTTGAAAGTTGTCTTTACATAACCTTGAAAGTTTTCTTTACTTAACCTTGAAAGTTTTCTTTTACTCCATCTCTAAGTTGTCTTAACCTTGAAAGTTTTCTTTACTTAACCTTGAAAGTTTTCTTTACTTAACCTTGAAAGTTTTCTTTACTTAACATTAAAAGTTTTCTTTTACTCCATCTCTGCTACTTAACCTTGAAAGTTTTCTTTAACAAGAAAAACTGAGTAGTAATAGTGTAACCTGTCAACACTGACCCTTGTCTAAACCGACTCTTGTGTAATTTGGATCCTGGTCTATTCTGACTTAGTATTTGCTTCTCACAGACTTTGCTTCTAATCATATTAATTCAAACCTGTATAATCCAGAAATCTGTCTATACCAGCCAAATATAGTTAAACTGTAGCATAAACCAACTACTTATTTTCGTGTATTTTGCTGTCTATTTAGTATTAGAATCAGTAAAATAAATCGCTGCGAAAAAGATTCAACTACAAGTAAAACAGAGGGACCAGTGAAAATGTCATTGGGCATCACAAAAAAAAATAAAATACTTTGAAAATATTTCAGTTTATACTACAGGAAAAGTAGATCTCAATCGATCGAGAAGTTAAATATCATGAAATGAAATCACCATTAAAATAAGTTTTTTTGCAGTACCTTACAATATAACTGATGAAGATATAACTTGCAAAGATACCTAAGCTTACACAAATTTACTTAGATAACAAAATTTGTGACATCAAATCGCACACAAAAATAAGATGGCTTACAGCAGTAGTGTGAAGTATTGTTAGAAATTACGACACTAAGCTTGCTGTACATTTGATTTTATCAAATAAACTTAGACTCTGCTAAAAATATAGGACTTGTAGTGTTTTTGCAGGGCCCTAACATGAGCAAATCTTATTCATTCAACAATCACCAGATGAGTACACTTACTCCAAATGTCAATTCTTGTAACAATTAGGTCCAAATAATATAAAATAGTAAACAAATATATTTGATATACATCTTTCATCAGAAGGCCTACCTGAGAATGTCGGGTTGTTGGATTATCAGCAAATGTACTCTCTGCCGCAGGATTAAACTCATGCTCATCTAAATCATCAATATCAGAGTCTAGAAGTAAATTAAATCAAATTTGTATGATTCAATATTAAATTAACTAAAAACAAAATAAAATAGCATTTTTCGCAAATTCAAAGGAAGTTGTATTTAATGGAGTGATCATCACCAGTATATTTTGCTGATACTGCATGAAACTTTGGTTGTTTTTGCAATTGTTACTGAACTATAAATATATAAACCACGATTAATGTCAACATTGTTCTATTGGCTAACCATAAATATTCCTATCCACAAAATTACATAAAAGTTAAAAATAACGAAATAAAGTACACACAGATATTTTATGTTATACAGTATAAATAGGCATTTAATAAATCATGTTTAGATTACATTCTTTAACTTAACTCGGAATCCCATTTCACTTACAAATATTAATTGTATTGATGGAAACAATTTTTTGGTTTGGTTTGGTTTGTTTAGTTTTACGTCCTATTAACAGCCAGGGTCATGTAAGGACGTGCCAGGTTTGTTGGTGGAGGAAAGCCGGAGTACCCGGAGAAAAACCACCGGCCAGCGGTCAGTACCTGGCAACTGCCCCACATGGGATTCGAACCTGCATCCCAGAGGTGGAGGGCTTGTGGTAATATGTCGGGACATCTTAACCACTCGGCCACCGCGGCCCCATGGAAACAATCAAAATAATGCAACTGATACCTCTGAGATGTGACATTTTTTGTGTGTGATTGTTTTATTTTTTTCCAACAGCAGTAATATATACAGACAAAAACAGTTAAATTAATTATTTTCAAATTATATAGATTATCATATTCCTTCTAATCATGCGCACTATTTCTTATCATCATTATCATTCTCACCAGATTTTCATTCACATTTAAAAGTTCATCCTCATCAGTCATAATTGTTCCTCATCAACACACTCAAAATTATCATTCTCATAACTCATAGCCATTTATCATCACTTTCACCAATCAAATCCTTTCATCATTTACATTTACTCTTAATTTTTACAGTAATTCATCATTTTCATCACTCATCCTCATCATCATGGCCACCCGTCATCAATGCTGTAACTGATGTGACGTATATGGAACCTCTTATAATTGAAGTAGCCAACACCTCTGTTGGTTGTTACAGATGCTACATGCATGGAACTGTATACCATCTTTAAAACAATACCGGATAGTTTACCTGTAGTTTTTCCAGCTGTCGGTGACGAGGGGATTATCATAGGAACATTTCCATAGGCTGTTGGTGATGGCGGAATGGCGTTTCTGTTGACAGATAGAGCACACCTCAGTATATATATATCAGATAACATATAAATGTAGGAAAATAAACCAATTATCAATGAAGCTGTTACAATTACAACCATCATTTCGTTAAATATCATATATATGATGCAAATAAACCGGATACAAATTGTTAACCTGTACTAGACTTTACCTATATACAGTCAAATGACATAATCTTAAAGGGACAATTCAGTCTAAGGGAGCATTTAAATTTGTACATATATTGGAAAAAACCCAGTTCTAATGGAAATTAGATTAGTCAGTTTTACTGTGTTTGTGAAATGTTTAAACTCGCTCACTGTCTGCCATTACACATTGTGGTCGAACATCTTGTATGTCGAACCCTGTCCCTTGCTCGTAGAGAAATGCTACTTTTGTCTAGAACTGCTCAAATCGCTCTGACAGTAGTATGTTTACCTTATTTGGTGAATTGTCTTGCCTAAAAAATCATTTATCACCTGCTCAGTGGTTATGTAGTTCATTTGTTTAACGAGCGTAGCTTTGGCTCGGGTATAGGTACAGCGTACATACTGTACCTGCTTAATCGTATTGATCAACCGCTTGTAATTACAACGGTATCAACTAAAATACTAAACAATGACATGGAATTTGTCAATATTTTGTGTTATATGTTTCATAAGAAATGTAGAACAGTACATTTATGCCATATTTTGCTTCTTGGTTATGTAAAAGAATTAACCTGAGTGAATTGTCTCTTTAAAGTCAGTAAGTCTATGACTAAATTTAACAACACATATTATTTTAACACGTAAAAATATAATAATAAAGTGTCTAAATTTCAGAATGGAAAAACAGAATATGTGATGAGATGAGACAGGATGTGATTAGGCAAACATTTGTAACTTGATACGTTTCATCTCCCTATTACTTCATGACAGAGCATCAATTTTTGATTTACAGTAAATAAAGTACTCACTCCTCCTCGTCTACTGTTTCCGGTACTAACATTGGCTGGTTAGACAGTTGTAGACTTCCGATGAACTCAGAGGGAGTCGACGATTCTCTATTGTCCTCTAACAGAGACCCAATCATAGCATGAGATCAAGGATATCGTTACTTTACTGTAAACCAACTTTCTTTTTAAGAGGTATTCCTGTTTAATTTTAAATCTGTGAAACTTCTCCACGAGAATGTTTTTAAAACCGAAATTGTGAAGTATAGTAACGTGAATGAAAGCTGGTTTACAGTAATAGAGGAGTTTTTTTTATCATAAATTATAAAAAAAGTAACATAACTATGACAAAACACCTTATTTGTTTATCTGAAAATACAATGTACAGTCAAAACCTGTGTATAAAGACCATTCAAGGGACAGAGGCAAAACGGTCTGTATACATTGGTGTTCTTTACACACAGGTTGAATTGTGCTGAAATTAGTCGTTAGGGACCCTAACAAAGTAGTCTTCATAAACAGGTGGTCTTTATACTGAGGCAGGTTTTACTGTAATCCTTAAAGTAATATTGCAATTGGTGAAAAAAATACTTTGAAATACATCATTGAAATAATACCTAGTAAATATATCAAATCTTTTCTTAAAGAATGGATTTCCTTCCTACAACTTTTGAACAGCTTGATCATTAAACTGAATATAGGAATTTTAATCACTTCTATCAATGCTTGGATGTACATGGGGGTCAGTTACTTGGCAGAGTGGTTTAAATGTTCCAACATATTACCACAAAACCTGGCACGTCATTACATGACCCTGGTTGTTAATAGGACGTAAAACTAAACAAACAATTTTAAATTTACATCCGTAACACATCCTAGGGGATTTATTTATCAATAAAAAAATTCATAAGCAGTATTCCCTAACAAAACCAGGAACACTTTTAATTAGATTGTTTAATGTCGTATTAACAGTCAGGGTCATATAAGGACATGCTAGGTTTAGATGGTGGAGGAAAGCCTGAGTACCCAGAGAAAAAACATCATCTACCAGGCAGCAGTCAGCACCTGACCACTGTCCCACTTGGGATTCAAACTCACAATCCAGAGGTGGATGAGTTGTGGTAATATGTCAGTTACATAGGCCTCAAATCAGAAACTTAACAGTGATCTTACCTTGGTCCTCCAGGAAAATGTCCTGGGAGAGAGTTTCCTGAAACATCCGGAACCTATGTCCCTGGAGTCCTGTATGAGACATTTCTGCATGTTGATAACTTCCAAGACCTTGTCTGCTGTTGGAGTGGAAACTGTTAAAGGAAAGTATATTAGCCTCAGTAAAACAATCAACTAGACCAAGTCGTCTTTAATGACTGTCAAATAAGAGAATGCCTCAGAAACAACATGTTTTCTTCTGAAATCTAGTGATTTTTTTTTTCAAACATGCAAGAAAGGTTACTGGCTTTAAAACTGCTTTTGCTGCATTTGGAAATGTTGCAATTTCTGATCATTGTCAACAAAGACAAGCTGCACAACAGATTTTGTTCATTCTTGACAGCTAATTCTGTGACGGTCTAATTTCACACTTTCTCTGTAGATGGGAAGTCATCCTCATTGCTCTGACTCTGAGGGTTACTATCACTGTCATAATATTGATCCCCCCTGGACTATGTCATAACAAGCAAAAGGCTCTGTGTGCGACAACAGATGATACAGGTAGTTTGGTACTTTGATGTACATCAAAATAATTGAATAAAGTACTCTGAGGGTTACTATCACTGTCATAATATTGATCCCCCCTGGACTATGTCATAACAAGCAAAAGGTTCTGTGTGCGACAACAGATGATACAGGTAGTTTGGTACTTTGATGTACATCAAAATAATTGAATAAAGGTACACTGAGGGCATTGCTCTCTATATATTATATTTACTTAAATGATGAATCAGTGCTGCCACAATATAGCAAAGTATTGATGTATTGCTGCAATATGCCAGACATCGCGAAAGTTGAACAAAATGACCGGACATTCGGACCGGCAAGGACTGTGAGTAAGCCGGACAGAACAAGATTTTGCTGGACCGAACATTAATGTGAATTTTTTAAGTAAACATAACTTCCTGCTATTAGTATCCAGGCAGTTGTTTTTAAGATAGCCGGTCCGAGTCAAATTTTGCCGGACATGTCCGTCGGACCGGCATATAGCATTTAACACCATGATAAGGTAACTATAAACAAAAATAATTTCATTTTTCTTTGTTTTAATGAAAAAATGAAATAACTTTTCTTTATGTTTCAGAGAAAATTCTATCCAACTCTTCTGCTTTTCACTATCAGAATCAGCAAGGTGTTTGAAACACTACCCAGTTGCATGTTTTCTTTTTCACCTAAGCATGATGCAGACATGCAAGTCCTTGGGTTCAAAGGCGGGGGATCACTTTGGGCCATTTTACGGCCACTCAGTGATTAGCAAAATATTTTGAGTGAAGATACCTTAGGGTCAGCTGCATATACTAATCAGATTATCTGATTTTTTCTGCAATCATGGCTATTTAAGGAGTCAAAGGATAGGTCAATGTGTGAATACGCGGTATTCACATTTTCATTTTTTCAAGTCCTAATTAACTAAATATTAGAATAGAGATAACATTTTTTGAAGTTTTTGCATGTAACCATCCGGATTTAATTGACTGAAACTCCCTTTCTACATTATTCTATAACCAGATAAAACTGTGCCTAGTGTTTTTTATACCTTGTCTGAAGCCTTTATTCTTTTTGATAACTATAACCTTGAAGAATTGAATAGACACAAAAGGGGTGATTAAAGTTGGTCACATGACAGTTTGTTGCTGGTGACCTAAACATTCTGTGTATACTTCCTGAAATACTTTGGATATCTGTAGACTAAAATATAATTTTGTTCTGTCAAAGCTTATGATTTTTTTTAAAAAGATAAAAAAAAAAAGATTATACATCAAACACATTGCTTTATTTACAACAAAAACATGAGTATATGTCATGACTTCATACATCATAACATGTTAATCAAACACTGAAAATTTGCTTACAGGTATTTCCAAAGAAAATTTCTTACATAAAATAACTTATAACTGTAATAATTCTTGTTCACAGTCTGATAGATGATAAATAGGCAGAAATTCAGATACATGTATACATATAGGATCTTAAATGAGTGATTATTTCACATGAGATTTTATGAAACAAGTCTAAGAAATCTTATTCTTGCAAGCCTTGGCAAGCAAAAATTTAAACTATGAGACATGTTTTATAAAATCTCATATAAAATGGACACAAATTAAAGATATTTTTTATCACATAACTACAACATCCAACATTTTGAAGACTCTCACGTCAAAATGTATTGCAAAGACCCAGCAAAGGCCCTAATTATGTCCCGCTATTTTCCAAAATGCTGACTTCACAGCATTTTTCCTGACATCAATTTATCGTTACTGTGTTGCCATAGGAATGGATTTCTTGTCCAGCACAGTCACTAAAAATTGCTCCATAGTACATACAAAAATATTACACGGGCAAAATCACTGGATATCAGGCGGAATATGTGATGAAATTGTATGTACAATATTGATGGTGTTTATGACATTAAATTCTCCTCTTTTTTGAAAGTGTTTTCCTAATTACATGTGACCATTCGATGACTAGTATATGTACATTCACCTGTCACCTTCATCCAACAAATGACCTTGCAGCATAAGTACAAAAAAGGTGTAAAAAGTGTACGAGTTGTCTTTCAAATGAAAGTCGCATATGCTTGATAATAATTTCGGCACTGCTGAGTATACAACACTATGCTATAGAATTGTAATGGTCCAAAATGACTCAATCTTTGCCTAATACCTAGTCATATATGTGCTAGAGTCTGTGTGTCCCTTCATCCTTGTTTTGATACTGGCTGACTGTGGTATATCCAGAAGGCTTCATTTATCTGTCAGTATGTTGAGATGTCGAAATATCACACACATGGGGCCAAACAAATTAGTTACTTGGTTCTCAAGCCTACTGCAATTACATTTAGGCCACCACATTTCAAATTTTATTGCTGATTTCCTCACAAATCAGGACGGAATCTTCTATTATTATTCAAAGGAATGTTATTGTGATGACTTGTGCAATAAAAAAATGGGTCTTTGTCAATTATCAGACATCAAGGATGAAAGTTTTATATTGATAAGGGCTATATCAAAATGTATAGAAATTTAAGTTCTAGTAAAGGGAAAAGGCAAGTACACACATATTGTTTTCCAGGTCCAAGAAGTTGTGTGATGAGCTATTACTTATTGACCTGTATATCTTTGTAAAAATATAGATTGATTAATCATGATAAACAATGTAGATAGAATAAAGGACCATTTGATATTGATGAGAAATGTGTTTGTGAAATTTGGTCTATCCTAACATTGCTATATATGAAAAAATCAGAATAAGAATTATTGCCCTTATTTGTTTTGTATGCCAGAAATCTAAAAAAAAAAACAAAACCTCCAATCCCACATCTGTTTTGGGTAATAATGGTGAGAAAAAATTCAGTTTGAATCCCATGGCATTCTGTGTGGGTACATTTGTTTGAGTCTTACCTGCACAAGGTCACGTATACATGTATACTAATGAGACCAGTCTCTTTATTTTCCATTTGGATAAATCTGCAATGCATACATACATAAATACACAACAGCTATTCTGTCAATGGCAGGATTCTTCCAATACTTATAATCATTGTTTGATTGTATAGATGCCCAGTAAGCCCTGATGGCATTGTGAAAGTCACCAAGTGTTTGGTAACAGATCCCGAGGAGTGTGTGGACAATCCAGTACACCTGCCCTCCCTGGTCCTCATCAAACTGCACCTGTATCAATTGGTTTAACGCTTCATCACGCCCTCTGATATCTTTAAGCTCATTGCAACACAGAAAATCCAAGAATAGGATGAATGGAAGAGGTGGGATGTAGAATCTTTGTTTTAGTCCTCTGTACTCGCTGGACAGCTCTAGAAAAAGGGGAGAAAAATTCATACAAGTATGATTCGATCTAATGAGGTCTGAGAATATTTTTTGAAGCCTGCTTAATAAATCACATGCAAAAGGAGGTTGGTACATATTTGCAGTAATGTTTGATAGATAGAAGCATGAAGCCAGTTTCTTAGTGGATCTGCTGAACTCCAGGCATTTGTGGAAATTTCCAGTCAGGAAATGGAATACCGCCAAATGCAAAATGTTTGTTCCCATTAGAGCATTGGGAGACATCCAATATTTACATTTCCTTAGTTTCTTGTAGCCCGCCTTGTTGCCTAGAACAGCCCCTTGATTATAACACCCATTGTCAAGCATCAGTTGTGAGGCAAGACATCTGAGGTAATCAATGGCATGGAAATATAAGTAAACTTCCTCAAACTCTGACTTAGATGAAAAAAACAAGTCAAACAACTTGACAATGTTTATTCTGTTACGTAAATGTCTATTTCGTAAAGCATCAATAGTGTTAATATCCAGACACATAATATTTTCTTGTGTGGTAATTGAGCTTGCATTTATACTCGTGGTCAATGTATCACTAAGATCTTCCCATATTGTGGGTCTGTAGACATTCCCTACTGAGAGACACAGCCATTTCATCTGACGGTAGTTGTCCAAAATATCCAGCAACATTAATTGATGCTGCCCATGTACTTTCCGCTGGAACATGTTGTTTGATGGGATAAAGTAATTGGGACAAAATCCTGCTCTGACCCACGCAATGATAATGTTGAAGCAAAACCAAAAACAATAAAACAGATTTTTATCTTGCCAGAATATTTCACTTGTGTCCTCTATTGCAAAAAACATGGTTGTTTTCAGAAAGTAGGAGCACAAAATGTCGTCATCACCAATAGTGTCTTTCAATGTCTGCTTTATTTGTCTTAAGAAATATTTCAACAGTGTGTACACTTTGACCTGGATATGGGTAAAGCTGTGAACTAAGCACCTTTCTGCTGCTGCAAATGAGATCCGCCATTGTAAAAATGTATCTTCTGAACACTTGTCACCGACCGGGACAAGATGGCATCCACGGTTCACAATCTTGTCTATCAAATTTGGATGAGGCGACCCACAAAGACGTGCACGCTGAATCCAATTCCTTGCTTCTTTTGGCCAAGTGTAACATTGAAAACAAGCAACGAAGTCAGTGCTACCACTTGAGGTGTCCCTTGTTGCACTAGGTCCATTAGATGCAAATTCACTAAAGTACATAGAACAATCATTGTTAATGTGTTCTCTGTATATATCACTGGAAATAAACACTGAATTTCCTATTCTAACAAGTGAATCATAAAAAGGTTGTGTAGATCCGCTTTTCAGCTGACATAACTCTAAGTGGACAAAGCCAGGGCGACAGTTGACAGCCTCTTGAATGTACAGAATGGTTTTGTTTGCGAGGTGTGGTGGAATACATTGATCAGGGTACATAACTGCTACAGATTTGTCCACGACCATTATATCCACGTCAGAACCCTTTACACTGCAACCCTCTCCACGACTTCCAGTCATAATTATATCCGTGTGATCAAAACTGTGAATGCAGTCTCGTATGATTATCATTTTTCTCTTGATGTAAAGGCCCTCTGCTGTGCCAACAAACTTCCTCTCCAGGTATTTTGACAGGAGAAGAGACTTTTGTTGACTCTCTACAGGGTTCATCATGGTTCCTGGTTTAATTGATCTGTAAAAATAATTAAAATTTTAACAATTAAGAGAAACCTCAGCATCATGTCACCACACACTTAAAAAATTGTTTCTAAAGCTAATTAATTTTGAGGGCTCAAAGTTTCAACAACGAGAAAATCAAATTTTAACAAATTTCCCTTTGACAGTCTAAATATATTTGATCACTAGCTTTACAATATCAATTTTCTGTGTCCTTTTATTTCATTAAATACTGACAATACATGTTCATGGAATTGAACTTCTACCTAGATATCTCCAGGTGGCAAGCCCAGAGATTATAAAACAACATGAGTCATATAAAACAAACTGTTAGTTCCTTGAGCTTGCCTATATCATTTTTAAACTCTTGTGTAGGCCTATTTTCTCATGGTGACTTATTGTGATACCGTACATACAGTCGGGTATAATTATGACCAGCATAAATAGCCAGTTATATGGAAGTCTTTTGTTCCTTATGTGTTAACATTTCCTTGTGAAGGATTAAAGCTTAAAGTCAGCTTAACATCAGTAAGATATCAGATAAGATAGAAACTCAAAATTAAGTCAATTTACAATAAGCAGGAAGTGTAGATTCAGACTGTATCACTAGAAAACAAAAGTTGCTCAAGTACATGTACCAAAGCCGTAATAGCTAGTGCGAAAAATAACCAGTTGATCTAAAATATTAATCTAGTTTTATCATGTACTTCATTATCAAATCTTTACATGTAAATGATTTAAAAGTGAGGCGACAAATTGAATGCAAGGAAAAAAGGTTGAAATTAATCAATTTTGTAGCACATAAGCGACATTTTAGATTGTGACGTTTTCGTGACGTCATGGATTGACCTTTGGCACGAAAATAATTCCCCAACAGTCATTCATGCAGGACTGCCAGACGCTATTTTTACACCAATTTGAACTTTAACTGTTTGATTTAGGAGATTCGTTGATTATCATGTTCAAATTAATACGAGAAGGTGAGAAATGATATTGATTTTACGCACCGTTATGAATCTACAGATTAGTGTGGTGTCGTCGTTCAATTCAGGATTTCATAATGAAATATCGTAGTAAAAAGAAGGTTGTGTCCCACACGTTGAAATATGTACCATTTATTGGAATCAACCAATCGCAATGCATATAGGTTATATTAAACGTGTGTAATACATAAAATTGATGAAATAGCTTTATTGAATGGGAAAACATGGAAGTCATATAATTATAATAAATAAATATATACAGTCGAGACTGTCTTGTGTGACTTTCCAAGGGTCTGTTACAAATAAGTCACATAAGACAGGGAGTCACTTAAGACAGTCCAAGTTTATCCACGACATCACTGTCAGAAAATCTGTCTTTAATTGTCTTTAAATTTATTCTTGTTTATAAATATATCAATTAAACTGATTTTTTTTTAAATGAATTAAAAATAATAATTACAAATTTTTAGAAAAAAAAAACTGAATTATTTTAATCTTTTTTTTAATCAAAAATCATTTAGTAATAAATACAAGCAGACGCACGTACATTGATATTTGGCTTTAAAACAAAAATTATACCTGAAGGCGTGTAATTTTGGGTTAAGAATCCTATTTCTTTTTTTTTTACTAGTTGAAAAAAAAAATTGATTACCATGGTTAAAAAAACCCACAAAAAACAGACCTGTCCTAAAATGACCACTACGAAATGGCCATTACACAAGCCTAAATCGTGTATTTGTTTTTACAAGACTAACTGGCGTTAGGAGAAACGTTTGAAGAAAAGATAGGATTGCTGACTTCAGGATGGCAGTCATAATGACTTTTTACTTATACCAAGGAGTGCAATTATGTTTGGTCGTAAATGTCACGTACAAAACAAAAACGAGTCACTCACAACAAGCCATAGACATAGGATGATACGGTAGGCCAATTAAAACATGCTGATTTATTCAATTTGTCCAGTTATTTATTGTCGATGTTTACCATTGTTTATTAAGGAGAAATGTGTGGATGGTAGCTGACCTATTTTAAGTTATGTCGCCAAATGTTGTGAAAAAAACGATCTTTCATGATCTGTCAAAACTGGTTACACAGTAATGTACTTTTATCGTAGTCAACAGTGAATGTTTATTTTAATGTTCACACCTCTTTATCGATTATAATTAAAGAGAGAGGAGAATGAACAGTCGCTCAAGACAGACGTTTTATAGTTTTGGGGTTGTAAAAACATGGTAGCTTGTCACATAAGTCAGGGAGTCGCTGAAAACAGACCCATTTTATAGCAAATTATGTTGGTGGGGTCTCAAGTAAGGTCACATAAGACAGGGAGTCGCTACATACAGGGGGTCGCTCAGACAGTCTCGACTGTATATATATTTCTCTCATACCTTCAGGTGTACATGTAAATTCTGGCTGGTCTCAGACAAGAATCTCATATCACCTGAGGCTGTATAGCATTGCTACCCATGCAATAAAGCCTCACACTCTTTCATATATGGATATGAAGGATAGGGCTATTTTACCCTCGCGATCACAAAATGTCGTAAACCCTCAGCAAGCCTCGAGTTTTACAAAATTTTGTGACCATCCACTAGAATATCCCTATCCTTAATATCCATATATGAAGGAGTCTTATAATATTCATAAGAATAAATTCGAACAACACATAGACATAAGTATACATCTATATACAGGTGATCATTTGTGTGAGAATTGATTATGAACATATAGATTTATATATAATTACTGCGTATGTCTTTTATTTTGTAGATAGTATGAACATATAGATTTATATATAATTACTGTGTATGTCTTTTATTTTGTAGATATTATATCAATTTTATCAATCATTTCGTTACAGTCATGAACATTATTGTTTATTTCATTTTCACATATGTTTTCATCATGAGGATGCAATGAATAAACCCATAGAACTTAGTATTTGTTGTACAGTTCTTTGTTGGAATATAAAAGTATATTTTGTATCTGGTTAACAAAGCATGACAATTTATTGACTCGTGCCCTATCCGGGCCTCGAACTCACGATCTACGGCACCCAATAGAGATGTGGATGTGGCGCAGTGGTAGAAGGCGCAGCTATGTTTGGCTAGGGGATTGTGTGCCGTAGATTGTGAGTTCGAGGCCCGGATAGGGCACGAGTCAATAAATTGTCATGCTTTGTTATATTGAGTTTCTTTGATATTTTGTATCTGGTTGATATTTTGTATCTGGTTAAAACACTTACCAGGCTACGTTACTGATGCTTTACTTTGCTATAGACTTCAGCATCTTTTTTAGTTTGTTCCTGATCACATGTTGCCTCTGCTCATTACTGATGCTTTACTCTGCTATAGGCTTGATCATCTATTCCAGTGTGTTCCTGATTACATGCTGCGCCTGCTGTTGTTCAAAGACTAAGCCATCCTAAGTTAACGCTTAATTAGCTTTTGTAGAAACTTAATATAGGCAATGAAAATAGTTTAATCCATTTTCTTTGTTGAAAGAAAATTTGATGTGATCACGTCAAATATTAATCTCTATATAACATTTAAAACTGTTGGTTGATACATATATCTCTTTATCATGTTGTTGCAAACAATATGTCAAATTAAATATAGACCACAAGTTACAAGTGTTGAAGGAAAATATTTCCTTGCTGTAATATTATGGAAATTGTTAGATGCAGACACAAACCTATGATGAAATTCGCCTCACCACTCGGCTCAAGTGTTTTCTCTTCAAAATGCATTGTTTATAACGGTGTACACAAGTACTGGACAGGAAAACAACCAGATAACGTCTCTTGAATCACAGTTGGTGATGTATCATACAAGGAAGCACGTATTGTTAAGATTTTTACACAATCAAATTTCAACATAAAAACTATCTTGTACATGTTACCACAATGCTGAATTTGTACAATCATCAAAATGAATTTATATAAACAGAAATACAATTAGCAGAATCATATCTCAGCATAACAATGCTGGAGGAGAAAAGGGAAAAGTGATAAATAAGATATGAAGTGGGGGGGGTGGAGGGGGGAGGGGGTCTTGTAAAATTTATAAACACTCTGTCCCCATTCGCCAAGCTTTAAGGATTTCTCTAATCAAAATTTGGCCACAACCTTTGCAAAACTCTATGACCAGAAGCCAACTTAAAGAAAATATTGACCAATGGACAGACAAGGACTGACAACAGACGCCGCGCCATGGCATAAGCTCACCAGCTCTTCGGGCCACATGCACTAACAATATACAGAAATACAATTAGCAGGATCATGTCAGGATCATTTTCAATTTCTTTCAACAAATTTGATTTCAAACAAGAGGCCCAAGGGCCTTAACATATAGGAAATTAATTAGATATAGTGTCATGGTAGTAATCTTCGATTTGGGATCAACCAATGATGTAACAACACTTTGTCGAGACCATGTCAGGATCCTTTCATGCAAGTTTTAGCCAAATCCCACCGGTAGAACTAGAGAAGAAGTTCAAAATGTGTTTTCAAGATGGCGGCTGTGGCAGCCATCTTGGATTTCAGATCAACCAGAAAAATAACAACACTATGTCGGGACCATGTCAGGATCATTTCATGCAAGTTTCAGCCAAATCGCATTGGTAGAACTTGAGAAGAAGTTCAAAATGTGTTTTCAAGATGGCGGCTGTGGCAGCCATCTTGGATTTCAGATCGACCCGAAAAATAACAACACTTTGTCGGGACCATGTCAGGATCATTTCATGCAAGTTTCAGCCAAATCGCACTGGTAGAACTTGAGAAGAAGTTCAAAATGTGTTTTCAAGATGGCGGCTGTGGTGGCCATCTTGGATATCGGATCGACCAGAAAAATAACAACACTATGTCGGGATCATGTCAGGATCATTTCATGCAAGTTTCAGCCAAATCGCATCGGTAGAACTTGAGAAGAAGTTCAAAATGTGTTTTCAAGATGGCGACTGTGGCAGCCATCTTGGATTTCAGATCAACCCGAAAAATAACAACACTTTGTTGGGACCATGTCAGGATCATTTCATGCAAGTTTCAGCCAAATCGCACAGGTAGAACTAGAGAAGAAGTTCAAAATGTGAAAAGTTAATGCATGGCGGACGGCCGGGGTCAGTTGACCTAACAAGAGGCCCAGAGGGCCTGTATCGCTCACCTGGTTTGTAATGCCAAGTAATGTTCTGAATACAGGTTCATTGTTTCTTTTCTGAAGGAATTTTAATATTAACCTCTAAATCCTCTGTTGGGCCCCACCCCTCCTATCCCCAGGGGGTCAGAGCCAAAATTTATACAAATTCTCTTCCCCTTTCCCCAAGGATGTTTATGGCCAAATTTGGTCACAATCCATGCAAAACTCTAGGACAAGTAGCGATTTATAGGATTTACCTCTATTTCCCCTATTGGGCCCCTCCCGTCCTGCCCCAGGAGGGGCCAGAGCCTAAATTTATACAAGTTCTGTTCCCCTTCCCCCAAGGATGTTTGTGGCCAAATTTGGTTACATTTCATTCAGAACTCTATGACTAGTAGCGATTTAAAGGAAATGTTGACGGACAGACGGACGGACGGACGACGGACGCCGTGCCATGACATAAGCTCACCGGCCCTTTGGGCCAGGTGAGCTAAAAACCGTTCAAGGTCATATTACATTAGTAAAATGTGCAAAAATATGATATGCGCGAAACCGATGGGTACATAATGTTATGCGATGGGTACATAATATTATGCATCAGGCAGATTATATGATAAAAGAGATTTTTTATATTTTTAATCCAAAGTAAATGAATATTGATCAACTAATGCATTTACTACATTAAATATGTTATTCACCTCAGTATATGATGTAAGTCAATTGTATATAACATATTGGTGTGTTTTCAGCAGTATTTGTGACTAGTGTCAATATTTCA
The DNA here is from genome assembly GCF_041381155.1 of Argopecten irradians. Taxonomy (NCBI): domain Eukaryota; kingdom Metazoa; phylum Mollusca; class Bivalvia; order Pectinida; family Pectinidae; genus Argopecten; species Argopecten irradians. The sequence goes on from NC_091143.1 coordinate 36,400,801, forward strand.
CCTCAGTATATGATGTAAGTCAATTGTATATAACATATTGGTGTGTTTTCAGCAGTATTTGTGACTAGTGTCAATATTTCACCTCAGTATATGATGTAAGTCAATTGTATATAACATATTGGTGTGTTTTCAGCAGTATTTGTGACTAGTGTCAATATTTCACCTCAGTATATGATGTAAGTCTATTGTATATAACATATTGGTGTGTTTTCAGCAGTATTTGTGACTAGTGTCAATATTTCAGATAAGTGTTAAACATTAATATGAAGATTTTATCCAGTGCAAATATGCTTGTATGATGTGTATTTAAAACTTGAAGATCACATTTTACTCATTCACCCCTGAAGACACATTTAGACTCTTCTACATCAAAGACTAGACCAGTCCATTATGAAATTTCTAGGGTGAATGTGTTGAAACATTTCCTATAAATTACACAACTTGTCCTTGATAATAACAACCATTCGCTATAATTACAGATTGACCAACTTACCTTGAACCACTCCCAGTACTGCTGTGTATTGTTTTACTACCCGAGGCCTCAGTTTGGTTTTCATCGTCTTCACTCGTACATTTACCATCACCTACATTCAATATGAAGAAATAAATAGTTTTGTCCAAAAAGTTGAATGAAAGTGTCTTCCTTTTTTTTCTTTTGATATTGCATGAGCTTATCATCTGATGATAAGAAAAGATTTTTAAAGCGTCCATTTCCACACACATCTAAATGTTCACTTATTGGGATCTTTCTGGTTTCTGATGTGCACTTGTACTCTCTTAGGTAGGGAATTTCCTGTCTGTCCGATGTAACTTTTCTTGCATGTTTGGTATGTAATACATTACAATGTATGAGAATCTTTAGTTGAGATTCTCATTTAGGAGTATATCAGGTGTTACCTGTTACCTTCTGCTGGTTACACTTGGCTGTGGACGTAATTACATAAGATAGCATACAGATAGTATAGTGCTATATAACTGAAGCATGCCACCAAAGACACCAAGCAACACACCCCACCAGGTCACATTATACTGACAACGGGTAAACCAGTCGTCCCATTCCCTGTATGCTGGGGCAAAGCAGGAGCAGAAATCATGACTTTTATAGACTTTGGTGTGTCTCGGCCATGAGACAGAACCTAGAGCCTTCCTCACAGGGGCAAACGCTCAACTCAAGGCCAAAAGTGAGACGGTGTCAAGGGAGACGTTAGGAAGAACAAAGTTAATTAGGAAGAAAAGATCCTAAATTTAGTTGCCTTTTACGTTCATGCAATAGGGGCAGCAAGTACAATTATAACGCCCTACCTGCAGGGCTACAAATGTATATATATTTTTCAAATGTACAGTGAAAATAAAAATATCAATGCAGCATTCTCATTCGCTAACGTTTTCAGGCCTTTCAGGCACAATGTCTTTTAAATGTTTCAGTAAATATATGTATTTGAGTTTTAACAGAAACATGCATTGGAAAAACTTGCACATCACATTTCTTTTTAAAAGTCAATTTTTTGATACTCTTGCCTACCTACCTTTAGGGGGTCTTTCTAATATAGTTTCATTCACTTGATCCTCCGATTCGCTGATCACTTCATCTGCGTCACTGGATAACACCAAAAGACATTATTCATTTGCTTATATATTTTCAACAATGAAGTTCTGAAAGCATAATCCTTGGATGTATATGTTCCATATCATAAGCAGTGTTAGAAAGTTTCCATCCTAAAATTATAAGCTATGCCTCATCCTAAAATTATAAGCTATGCCTCATCCTAAAATCATAAGCTATGCCTCATCCTAAAATTATAAGCTATTCCTCATCCTAAAATTATAAGCTATGCCTCATCCTAAAATTATAAGCTATGCCTCATCCTAAAATTATAAGCTATGCCTCAAAGACCACAACTCATGTTTTTTTTTTACAATGCAATAATCTATTCATGTTTTCTTTTTCTTAGTGCATAATTTAACATAGATAGATATATAGATTTGTCTCACTGTAGTTTTCCTAGTCATCTTAAGACATTTACATCAGCCATTATTTTCATATACACTAACAACACTCATTGGTTAACAATCACTCATGTCCCACAGAGACTAACACAAGTCAAGTGTCTTCTGAATACTATCCCCAAACTGAAATCTGCAGCCTCCATTTCTTGAGAGGGGCATAAAACTTTTTTTTATCTTTCCAGCTCAGATATGATAGGAGACATTCATGTCATATCAAAATTCAGTATGGTTTCATATAGTATATGAATTCAGAACAATGTTATTATAAACTTACTTGTTTAGTCAAACCTGTCTATTAAGAACTACAAAAGGACATAACAAATATGTGCTTTATAGACAGGTGTCCTGTATTTATATATATATATATATATATAGAGGTCAAATAAATAGTAAAATGAACCAAATAGGATAGATGAGTATGCCTTTTCTATGTTTCCTTTATATAGAGGTGAAACTCCTTTATAAAAAGTTTGTATCGTACAATATTTCAAATATATTATATATTATATAATATATATTTTGAACAACACCAGTTATGTGATTAATTGAAATATCATTATTTATAAAGGCCTTTACAGTATGTATTTACCTTGGCAATCTGTACCCTTTGTTAGAAAGGCTTCGTTTGTGTAAAAAGTTTGTCCCCTCAATCTCACTGTCAAGTACTAACACCTCTGCATTTTCTGAAAAAAATCAAATCAAACGTGAAATGAAACATCTTGTTCCATACTTTACTAATATGTTGTGACATTTTACGACTTTAATGTTGAAAGTTCAATTATTGTAAAGTAGATCTAAACTTGACTGTATATATATAATTATCAAAGCAGGGCAGGGAGGGTTAACATGGCTAACACTGGAGCCTATAGCCAACCCCATCCCCCTCCAAGTTTGAGTCGAGGCATAAAACTTATCTCTGCTATAAGAAATATAATAGATTATCATATATCTAGAACTGTAAAATCAATTTTCTGAGTGCAATCTTGAACTTGTGACTCTACTCAATGTCAAGCATACATATATCACTTAATTTCCTTTCACTACGGGGTGGGGATGGGGGGATGGGATGGAGGGCTTTCACTACGGGGTGGGGATTGGGGGATGGGATGGAGGGCAACACTAGGATATGGACATTGTTGAATTCTTGTTGGTTTTGGCCATGGATCAAAAAGAATACAGAGGCTTCACTAAGGATCCAAGTAAATATGTAAAAGAGTGAGTCCAACACGGTATTTCCTATCAGTAAACTGAGCAGTCCTCAGAATCAAGTTTTGACGGCTTCCTTCGAGCTGGAACATATCAACAATTCTTTGATTACAGTTTACTGGAAGGAAATAACAATTTATCTAGAACTGTTAAATCAGTTAATTGCCAAAACCAACAAGAATTCAACAATGTCCATATTTAATGGCTATAAATGCAATAATGAATTTATCTTCTAATATACATGCATCACCTAATTTCCTTTCGTCCTCGGACAAGTCCCCAATCAGACTTAACCGTCTGCTCTTGTTTGGTTGTTGGTTGTTATTTGCCTCTGATGAGCCAGCCTGAAAAAGTTTAAACAACATAAAGCACTGTTTGATGATATCTTTCAATCTTTGACCACACACACACAGATAAGTTCATATTAAATTATACCGTTTTTTCAATAAGGCATGAAAACAAAACTCCAACCAGCCAATATTATGCATTGAGTTAATGGAAATCAAATACTGGTTCCACATATATTGAACAAATGCACATGAAGTACTCTAAAATTATTGATTCATAAATCCTAGCAGACTGTATTCTATATCAGCTTATATATTTTAATAATTCGCATAGATTTGCATGTGGACACAAGTGTTTAGATAATCTAAGGTCCACTGTACATGTATTGCGATAACTAAATGTTATACCATTGGAGGTTGCAGAGCAGGCCAGTCCTGCTGAGGTTCGTCAACCTGTTCTTGAGAATCGAGGACGATGAATTTAGACGTTCCTTCTTGTGTTTGATTCTCACCAATACTCCAGTCCTCCTCCATCACTTCAAGATAATTCTACGCTTTTCACAGTCCAAGGAACGCTGGGAAAACATAATGAAATATGCATATAGTTTAAAGATGCTCTACCGCTGACAAATGGTATTTTTTTCACTATAAAAAACAGGAGCAGACAATTTAGTATTTTTCTTCAGTTACAAAAGTTACTTACTTTACACTTTTACCACCATTGAAAAGTTTGAGCTTCTTATTTTACCTAAAGTTAAAAATATGAAAAATAATTAATTGCATCCTGAAAAAATTCCGTGACACTATATCCTATATGGAATGAAATACTGATTGCGCATGCCCAGAGGGCACGAAGTGCGAAGCACTTCTAAGGTAACACATACATAAAAATATAAGATTAAACACAATCTTCAAAATTCAATCCTACACACTGACAGCTTCAGTTTGTGGCCGTAATTTTTTTACCCACTGTAAAAAATCCCATCAGCGTGAATGCGATGCTTTGAAGTCAGCTCAATATATAATCAAGCGATTCAAACGCTTTTATGATCCAACGAAGGTAATCTTCGTCCAGTAGAAGCTCAGTGCAATTGCTCTTTATTTGCAAGCGTTCAAGTGATAGACCACCTTCCAGTTCCAATATAATCATGCAGCTGACCCAAAACGGAATATCTGTTACGGAAATAAAAATTTCTTCTTTCTCTATGTGGACTTTCTTCTCAAATGGGGGTTTTGGGACAAGGATAGAGTCAGATATATGAATAAAAAATAAACAGAAAATTCAGATCCGTTATTTCCATTAATTGAACTTTTTATCATTGCATAATTAATGGTTACTGAAACATCTGGCTGGGCGTTTTAAGGCCTTGTGTTCAGTCATATTAAGTAAGAAGGATTCGTCACTGTCTCTTTACACTACTAAACACCACGCGAGATGCCTATGAACCCGGAATAAAAACCATTTTTCTCAACAAATACTTGTCTTATCGAGTCAAATGAAACACCAATGTAAAGTTCATTAAATTTCACAACGTTTATTACTTGCTTTAAGGATGAAAAATTAAGAAGACCTGTCTTAAATTTTCGTTAAAAAATACGACAGCTCATGAAATGACAGCCCGCATCAGAATGACTTATTATGTAAGGCGGTAACCCTCGCATCCGCACCCACAAGCTACATCAAAGGCTGTGCCAGCGGATATCAAAGGAAAATCAGTTGTCGCCCAACTTCACGGTCAGTGCAGCTCAATTACAAAAGCTCCTGCGTTGTACTTCTCCAAAGCCTAGTGTGACTTAAGCTTATCCTCCTCCTATACGTCCTTGTACAAACTAAAGGTGACTTTTTTATCAAATTGAATGAAACACATATTATTCTTGAGAATAAAATCATAGAATTCAATCCATCAACATCGTGAAAATGTTTACATAACTAATTACTATTTCAGATTGCTTTATGCAAAATGAGATTGCCTCAGCCTCATTTTTAGAACTTACTGATTTTGCACATTCTGAATATTCCCGCGTTTGAAGTGATGCTAAACTGGGATCTACGCATTGTGTTCTTTATCAATTTTGTGATATTTGTTGGTATTATGCATCACTCTATTTAGCCATTCTGAATAATTTTCGTTGGATGTACATTAAACGCGTCAACAGTTAATCAACTGCGTAGCTGTAAAACGTGCTGATGTTTGTGTTTACACTTTTCCTCTTGGGACAAGTTCTCAACCGGAAGTCACGTTCAAAACGTCAAAACGCGAGACCTCCTCGAAAGTCCTTTCTTCCGGTATAAGCCATACTGATCGGCACCGATCAGCATGAAGGTGAACAAAATTATTATTATACGAATTCTGAGACACTTGCCGAAAAAATAAAGTTTCCAAAATAAGCACTGATAATCAATCTATGTATAAGGATAGGCGATTTGATGTTACAACCCCCGATGTTTCTAATAATGATCGGATTTTTCTTCACATGTAGAATTTTTCTAACGTCAATGTGAAGAGGGTTGTAAACAAAACGCCTGTACTTTGGATTCCGAATCATGAAATGTATGCTTGTCATTGCTAATATTTGTTAATTTAAGTGTCTGTAGAAATGCGTCGTGATATCCGATAGACTAACTTAGCTGAAAACACCCCATCGGCATCGTATGATTTTTTTTCAATCTCTACTGTTGTTAGTCGGTTGGTTATTAGGCCTACTGAATAACGGGTACCTGAAAGTGTAGTACCCAAATTGATACCAATACACGTAGATTTCTCTTATATGACATTTGTTGCTTGGTGTGCTTCACCTTTTTCTGTTTTGTTTTGAACAAAAGCATACAAACTTTATTTTTATGCTTTGTTTTTCTTATTACAGTGCTTATTTTTATTGTTAGAACGATTAATATCATGTCTCGAAATTTCTAGATTTGTGGCATGATGTGTACCCAAATTGATACACAGCAAGAAAAAATGTATAAAATTAAGAAAAATCAATTTATATAGATTTTTGTGATTTTACTTTATAAAGGGGACGTAGTTGCGTTTATTATAACAAGTTATACGGAATACAGCTATGCATTTTACTGTAAAAATTGTGTTTTAACAACAGTACCTGTGCTAATTTGGTACCCCGTAACACAACGTAATGACTTGTGTGATATTTCAATGATTTAAATTCAGTTTTCTGTGGCATTCACCTAAGCTTATATAGTTCCAATGTGGTGTATATGTCAAAAGACCACTATCAATTATTTTTAATGATTGTAAAAAATTTCAATGTAAAAAAACTACAAACATAATTATGAATCAATCAAGTTACAAAATACTTGAATCTAGTAACAGTTTTAGTTAAAATTAAGATGGAGAAATAATGCTATGCAAAGAGCAATTTGCACGTGACTAAATAAAAAAATAATGTGTGGCAACTGTATTTTATCTATTTCTGTTAAGTGTTTATATCTTAAATTTCATTTTTTAAGAAAATTTTCTTTGAGAAGGCCTTACGCTTTGAAAAAACACTATTACAGTACAAAAAGTAACTGTCCCACGGCCACATTTCTAGGGATTAACACGTTTCAGACAGAGTTATCAATTTCAAAGTTATCTTTCAGAGAAAATAACAAAAATAGTTACATAAAACGAAGTGTAATTATCAATAAATGATGCATCTTTGGTATCACCACTGAGAAATGAGGTAAACTTTAACAACGCAAATGTTTTAGGTATTTTTTCAATCAGGGTATCAATTTGGGTACAGTATCAATTTAGGCCTACTGAATAACGGGTACCTGAAAGTGTAGTGTGCAGAGTGCTGACCAAAACAAATATTGATAGGCATGGAACCAATTTTACCAATTAATCTTAAAGTCCAAATTATTGCCGTAGTTTGATGTTCAAACATAACCAGTTGATATTTGATGCCCTGTTCTTTTGAATGAGTACTAGAGCAGTTGCTTATGATATAACATAAGTACAGGAGTTAAAACGTAGATGAAATAAAAATTAAATTTTATATTGTGATGTAGATATCTTATTTCATGTTGAAGTTATGTATAGTTTGGTAGGACCAGGTAACTGTATGCACAAAATCTAGTGAATGGATTTAAAAGGAAGTCTGTCCAACTGCATATATTTTGTGTTGAACCTGCTTTCTTTTATATTCCGGGAAATACCCAGTTGCTGGATTCCAAAACATTTTTTAGGAA